>NW_007024190.1:236727-239294 GCF_000164805.1 Carlito syrichta
CTCTCCCCCCCCCCCCCCCCCCGCCCCAAACTCCTTCTGTGAAGCCTTCTCTAACCTCCTCCTCCCCCTGCTTAGGGGTTCTGAAGGATCACAACTAGACTTCAGCTATGAATTTTCACACCACATCTCTACTTATTTGTACTCCATTAGTGTGTAAATTCCAGTGTGAGGACCCTGTATCTATCTTGTATTAATTCCTCCACTCCTTTGGCAGGGCCTACATCATGGCTGGAGATTTGGTACATGTATCTTCCTCAGTTCAGAATGTATGAATTAATAAGATGGCTCAGGCCTGGCAGTTGTGAGGCCAACAGTTGGTGGTGGTGGTGGTTTTTTGGTCAAGGTGTCATTCCTGAGCTTTCTGACATAAGTCTTTTGGGGTAGGCCCTCAACTCCACCTTTTGGCCTTTTAGATAGTTTACCTTCTTCACAGCCCCTCATATCTGACCAAATCTCCCTCATCCAAGCCTCCTGTAACCTACTCGCAGACACAGCCCTCATGCTTCAGAAACAGAGGTGCCCAGGAAATAGATATTGAATGACATTTACTGATTAAATGAAGAGGGGACATTACAAAGAACATACTTCAAGTAAAATGAAGGCAAATAGATGACAGGAGACAGTCGAGGTTTCCAGGGCAAGTTTTTCTCTCTGGTGACAACTGGATCCCCCCCAGGACCACTTCAATCCAGGAGTCCCTTTGATTGCCAACACCTCCTCAGAACCTACTGCTTCCATACCTTCTGGTGCAAGCCTTTTCCATTCTTTCTGTCTGACTCAGCCTAAAGCCTTGCCTCAATTTTCAACTCTTCTCTTGCCATGATCCTTAGGCCCTACAAAACCATCCTGGCTCAATGACTGTTTCTGTTCCTAGGGCTCCAAAGTCAAGGTCACCCACCTCAGTTTGTAATGTCATCAGGGTGAGTTGGTAGGTTTTTCAGAGCTCAGATCTTCCTACTCTCCCATACCCTGCAGCCAAGGTCTCAGGGCCTCACACCTCCTTTTATTTGCTGTTCACCTCCACCTCTCTTTGTTAGCCTGGTCTCTCAGGTACCCACCTCATAAAAAGAAAATTGTGAGGTGGTTGGGTAGGGTTACCCTCAACTTTAGGCCCTTCCCCACCCAACAGCATCAACTCCATATATGGTCTTATTATTTATTCATTCTTGGGGTACAATAGGAAAAACAGGATTTGGAAATCAGGCAGATCTAAGTTTGTAACTCAGTACCCCAGTTCCTAGCTGAGTAATTTGGGATAAGTCTCTTCCTTCCTTTGGGATTCAGTTTTCTCACCTGTAAGAAATGATAGTACCTTTCTCCTCATTCTCACAGGGCTGTTAAGAGGAAGAGAGCTACCACATATTAGATATTCTTATATTTCCTTTCTTTTTTTTTCTTTTTCTTTTTTCTTTATTTTAAAGGTGTGGGGTACAATTCAGGGTTAGGTATACAAATGTACATTATGCAGGTACCCTTGTTGATGAGGTGTGCCCCTCCCTCCCCTGGCAGTTTCTCTCAACTGCCAATCCCCCCTCCCCAGCAGTTTCCTACTACTGCCAATCCCTTTCTTATAGTATTACATATTAGATATTCTAAGGCAAGCTTCCTTTCTCTTCACCTTCAACCTCCTCATACTGGCTCCTCCCTCTCAACCAACTTAGGAAACAAAACAAAACAAAAAACAACTATTGTCCTTTCTCCCACTCTAGCTACCTTTCTCTCAATCTCTTCCTTCTTCACAAAACTTATCCAAAGAGTTGTCTACTGTCTACTTCTTTACCTTCCATTCACTTTTCTATTCTCTGCAGTCTGGTTCCACCTACTCTCAATCACCCACCAAGAAAGCTCTTCAAAGGTCATCCTTGGGGCTAAACTTAGTGGATGTTTCTCAGATCTTTTCATCCCTGACTTTTCTGAGACATCTGTCCTTACTGAGCACTCATTCCTAGAAACACCTTCCTCAGCTTCCTAGCCAGCACATTCTCCCCTGTACTATTTGTTTCCCCCTTGTTCTTTACTCCATTCTTTTCTCTCTAGTCCCAGATCTTTAGCTCTCATCTTTATTCTGATGATTTTGAGCCTATCTCTCCAAGCCCTCCAGGTCTTTCTTCAGCTCCAGGCATGTATCCACTGAGTTTCTTCAGGCACTTTAAAAACAGCAGTATGTTACCACCATCACCACCACCACTACCAAACTTGATGAATATCTCAGTTCCCACCTGGTCAGCCAAACTAAAAACCCAAAACACATCTCAGTGCTCTAACCTCTGTCCCACTCCCTTCCAAATATCATCAAGTCCTGTGAATTTTATCTCCTGAAACCTCTCCGGGCCATCTGTTGCCCTCAGGGCCTATCTCCATTGACAGTGCTTTATCTAGCTCCCCCCACCCTCCCCCCACCCCCTGCAAGTCTTTTGCCTCAACTGTTGCAGTAGTCTCCTAGGTAGCTTTCCTTTTCAATATTTTCTCCACATTGTGGCTAACATAAACATTTAAAAATACAGGCTGACACTGAGATACCACCTAACTCCAGTCAGAATGGCAATTATCAACAACTCAAAAAATAA
>NW_007024190.1:239554-258253 GCF_000164805.1 Carlito syrichta
CCCCACAAAACCATAATAAAAAATACTGATTAATGAAAAAAAATAAAAAAAATAAAAATACAGGCTGGGCTCAATGGCTCATGTCTGTAATCTCAGTATTTTAGAAGGCGGAGGTGGGAGAATCGCTTGAGCCTAGCAGTTTGAGACCAGCCTAGGGAAAACAGTGAGACTTTGTCTCTACATTAAAATAAAAAAAAAATAGCCAGGTGTGGTGGCACACACCTGCAGGCCCAGTTACTCAGGAGACTGAGGAGAGTGAATCCCTCCAGCCAGAAGATTGAGGCTGCAGTGAGCCGTGATCATGCCACTGCACCCAAGTCGGGGTGACAGAGTGAGACCCCCAACTCCAAAAAAAACAACAACAATACAAACAAACAAAACACACAAACAAATCTGGTCTGTACCAATCATCTATTTTAAATACCTGAATGGCTCCCCTTTCAGTCTATAGCTCAAATACTTTAGCACAGGCCTTTCAGAAGGAGATCTTGGTCAATCTTTTTAGCTTCACTTTCAACTACACTTATACCTAAGATCCATCAATAAGGGACAAGAAATGATGTCTCTCCATATATACCATGCTTCTTTCTGCCACACACAGCTCCTTCTGCAGAGTTAATTCCTTCAGAATCTGTGTTCTTATAGCACTATAGCAGTCATCTCTTGTTATGGGTCTTTTTTGCCCCCAATGCAGATAGGGAAGTCATATGTGGTAATGGTAAAACATAGGGTTCTACTTCAATCCTAGCTTACCACTTAGTAGCTGCGTGACCCAGGACAGGTCACTTAATCTCTTTATGCCCATTTTTTTTTCTGTAAAGACAGGATAATAATAGTTCCTGTTTCAGAGGGTTGTTGTTAGGATTAAATGAGTTAGTACATAATGAGTGCTTAGAATAGTGCCTGAATGTAGTTCTCAGTAACTATCTTTGCTACAATGATGATTATTTCTGTGACTATTGCTTCCTGCGTAATATCCTAGAACCTCAGAGATGGAATGGACTTTGTAGATCATTTAATTTAATTTCTTCAATTTAGAGATGGGGAAACCAGGGTTTAGAGGGGAACAGGGACTTTACTAAGGTCACATGGCTATTATTGTCAGTTGTCCCATTAACAAGAACCCAAAACACACCTATAATCTTGTGCTTTTCAAGCTATTTCATGTAGTGGTCTGGGTAATATTATCCCAAGGCCAAAAAGGGTAAGAAGTTGGCCAAGTGCCTACATCAAGGCAACAGCAGAGTCAGAAATAGAATCTAGGTTTTCCTACTCCTCATCCTGTTCTTTCTATTGCAACATGAAACACACATACCACTCTCCCTTGCCTCAAGCAGAGTCACATTGCAGCTCCCAGGATCCTCAGCTTTTGAGTGTCATGCTGAATTCCAGACATTTCAGTAATGAAAGGTTGTTTACAAATCATTTCTTCTGACAGACAGTAGGGGTGCTTTTGTTACTATGTTATTTTGGAGACTGGGGTCTGGAGTGATGAAGAGGGCAAGGAGTGGTGGAGGGAAATGCTGAAGCTCTCACCAAGGTCATACCAAGATCCCACAGCAGGGCTCATATAATGAGCCTCCAGCTGGATTTGGAACTTCAGTGAATTGTACCTCTATTAGATAAAGACAAGAAAATTCAGCTAGTTTATTGTCCAATCTCACTGTGCTGTAGTTTATTAGTCAAAGAGTTACTATGTGCAAGGGACCCCTTCCTGGTCCCCAAAGTGCAGGAGTTTTAAACCTTTTTTTTTTTTTTTGGTAACATTGGCTCCTGCACAAAATAAAATACTTAAAATTAAAGTTATAAAATTATAATTCCAGTTATATTGAAATACTGCTGTAAATTATTTTTAAATTGTATGGCTAGATCTTACTATTAACACATTGAAACCAATTGTATTGAAAAAACGATATAAAAATATTTTTAAAACTGTATAACTAGATGTTGTTATTTTTCCCAAGAGCTGCTCATGAAAGACCTATGAGCTGTGCTAATTATTGTGTACTAACTCACTAAAATAACAAGATGTAGTAATAATTTCGAAGTGGCAATAAATGACATTTCAAAATTTCTGCTACAACTTTAATATGATATGAAATGTTTATGATATATTCTGGTGGCCAAGATAAAGGACCTGGAAATACTGCCACTGTTTGCTGCCTGCATTCATCCTTGAAGGAAATGGTAAATTTCAATGAAAGGTTAGGGGAAAAAAGTTGTTTGCCCACCCAAGTTTCTGGACCCCGTGAATTCTATCTAAGGCCCTCTTGGAGTCTGCAAATCAGGTTAAGAGCTCCTACAGGCAAGTGACTGGTTTCTGTGTGCCCCAGAACTCTTCTTCAGGCATTGTTTAAGCCTTATCATCCTCCTCCCACCCTGAGGAGCTCTGCCCTTATGCCCTTAAACCCACTCTGCTGCACGCGCGCACACACACACACACACACACACACACACACACACACACACACACCCCAATACTACACAAGGATGTAAAGACAAACCTCCACCCTCCCTGTAGTATATAACCGTAAGGCTCTCAAGAAGTGGGCCTGTTTAGACCCGAGGTCCAAGGTAGATATAGCTTCATATCCCTCCTCCCTTCTGCCAGTGAGTTCCCCTACCAACCTCCCAATAGCCCCCAAGGTCCCAGACCCAGCAGGAATAGCCTACAACGGCTGGTGGGTGATTATAGGTCTGCCGACTGCAAGGCTCACTTCAGTCAGAGTTGGGTCCTAAGCTCCTGGTACTCACGCGGCTTCCGCCTGTGGCTGTGCGGCCCAGGGTCGCCGCCCCCGCCCCTCTGCGAAGCTCTCAGGCCCTGGTGGCTCCTTTTCGGCGAGCCGTTACAGCCCCAGCCTGGAGCAGGCGGGACCCTCGGTTCCCACTGTTAATGCTGATGAAAGACTAGGCGTCGGCCCCTAAGCTAACTTGGTCCAGGGGGCTAATTTTAGGCTACTCTCCACCTCCCCTGAGGCCGTGTTATCTTACCAGTGCCATTTTGGGAGTGATCCCAGTGAGAGGAGGGGGGCCGCCCACAGGGAAAACTGACTGACAGGTGCCTGGACAGGCTGGGGCTCCTGCTCCCAGAGTGTCCTTTCATGTATCTCCTCACCACTGAAATGGGCACCAAGGTGAGGCCCCTGAGCTGTGAATGTTCCCATTCCTCCATCAAGGGGCCCTAGGAGGCCTAGCCTCAGCCTAGAACTCCTCTGGGCTGGGGCTTTTTTTCCCTCAGCCTCTCTGGGTTTGCTTTTTCCTTCTTGAGGGCCCAGCAACTCACCACCATTGCCTACCCCCACTGCCTAGAGTGAGGAGAAGGGTGAAAAGGAGAACCCTCCATACCAGAACGTGTTACCAGTCAACTTTCCTAGAGCTTAAGAAGGCCCTGGTTATTTATAAAGACCTCTCCATTCCATTAACCCACCTGACTCAGCCTGACGATAATACTCACAGCTTCCCACTCTCCTCACCCCTAAGTTATCACTATTAGATTAACGTGTCCAGCATCAGGAACTTTGTCAAAAGCCCAGCTCTTAAGAGTATAATTTTTGTCTCCCCGACTGTCTTTAAATGAGGGAAGTGGCAGGGAGATACCTTTAGAAATAGTCACACAATCTATTTTAGGTATTACACAAAAAGAAACTGGGAGCCAGCGTCCTACCTCCCTCTGGGAGAAAAAGCCAGCCCAGCATTAGGTATGCAAACCACATTACAATATGAGCAACTATGAGAAATTCTCTATGGAGAAACTACAAAGCAACCACTATGTATAAGGTTCTAAATGCAGGAAGAACACAGAGAAAAGTAAGACATGGTGTTCCTTAACATTTTATAGTCTGCTAGGAAAAACAGACTTGGAAACAATTATATTTCACATAATACAAAAATGCCAGAACAAAAAGTTGCCCAGATGCCTGTGGTTATTTTGTGTCCACATCAATATCACAAATTAGTCCAGGGAGCTACTGCTGGGTGCTGTGTACTTATATCCCACCAAAACAATTATAACATGATTTTTTCTGCAAATAGAGTCCAGTCTATACAGAACCCTGATCCTAAGACATCAGGGCCCTTTTCAATCACCAGGGAAGAGAAAGTTTCAGTTAGGAAAAATGAAGAGCCAGTGAGGGGACCAGAGATGTAGTGGATAAAGCACTAGCAGCCCTGTTTCACATGATTACTTTGGTGTTAGAATTTGCACAATGAAAGGGAATTTTCATATTTCTGAAAGACATTCAATTACTTTAGCTTGAATGCTTCCAGTAATAGGGCATTCTCTACATCCAGAGGAAGCATGTCTCATTCCTTGTTGAGCAGCTCAGTTAATTCTTTTTACTGAGCCCATATCTGCATCTTTAAATTATCCTTGAAGTCTGATCTGCTCACCCTTAGGACCCCAGAGAACATGGTGACTTTCTCTACCCTCCATGTCAGTTTGTTCAAGGAAAATAGCTCTAGTTCCTTTATCTATTTCTTTCAAGCTGGTATCTATCCAATTCTTTCCCCAGTCTTGTCTGTCACACTCATGAAGTGTTCAAGTAGCTTACTTGCACATTGATAGTGCCAGGGAGCTCACAGGAGGGCCAGATGACTCCTTTGGAAACTGTCAGAGTGTCTCAATGTGATAGTTGACTCTGAAGATCAGAAACATCAAAAAGCATATCAGTTTCAGCTTAGTTTGAGCTAGAGACTTCTCACTGTTCATTGTCTGAAGCTTTATGCAAGCCTGATTAGCAGTCAATAAATAAAATGTTATGATACTACAAATGACAGAGTATGGTATTATTCTTGAAAAAAGATTAGCAGGGTTTTTAATATAAAATTTTATTGAGATAATTGTAGATTCACATGCAGTTGTAAAATTAATACAATGATTCTAAGTATACTTTCTCCCTATGGTAACATCTTGCAAGACTATAGTACAATATCTCAAGTATGATATTAACATTGATACAATCCACTTATTCAAATTTCCCCATTTACTTGTACTAATTTGTTTGTATATTTATCTTTATACAATTTTATCATATGTAGATTGTGTATACTACCTAATACAATATGCACAAATAGTTCTATTGTAATTAGGATACCTCATATTGCCTTTTCATAGCCACATGCTACTTCCTTCCCTCTCCTCCCACCTTGGTCCCTAACCACTGGAAATCTCTAATCTGGTCTTCATTTCTATCTTTTCAAAAAAATATCTGAATAAAACCATACAGAAAATAACCTTTTGGAGTTAGCTTTTTCACTCAGCATATCCTTAAAATTCATCCAAATTGTTTTGTGTGTCAAGTTTGTTCTCTTTATTACTGAGTGGAATTCATAGTATGTATGCAGCATAATTTGTTTAAATATTGACCCACTAAAGGACATCTGGTTTGTATCTAGTATTTACATATTATAAATAAAGCTGCTATGAACATCTGAGTACAGATTTTTATCATTGTAGTTACATAGCACGACATTATTGGGCACAGTGATTTCTTCCACTTTACTCTTCCATTTCAAGATTATTGTAACTATTCTAGGACCTATAACTCTTTATATAAATTTTATAGCAAGCTTGTCTATGCCTACAAAAAACCTATTTGAGATATTGTTGGAAATTGTGTTAAATCTATAACGGTTTGCGACAAATTGACCACTTTATTGTGTTTTCTGATCCATGCACAAGGTATGTTTTTACATTTATTTAGATATTATTTGACTTATTTTATCAGCATTTTGTAGGTTTTTTATAAAGCATATGGATTATGTGTTTTGTTAGGTATATACCTAAGCGCTTCCATTTATTTACTGCTATTGTAAATGGTATCGGATTTTGATTTTGGTTTCCATGTGTTCCTTCTTAATGTATAGAAAAGCAATTGATTTTTATATGTTGATCTTGTATCCTGCCTGAACTCTTTAGTTCCAGGAGAGATTATATTGTTGTTGTTCACTTTTAGGGGGAGGTGGAGAGAAATTCCTTGGAATTTTCCACATACCAATCATGCCATCTGAAAATAGGGGCAATTTTTTTTTTCTTTTCCAATCTGTATGCCTTGTTTCTTTTCTTTGCCGTATTGCAATCTAGGATCATGCTGACTAATAGTGATGAGAGTAGATCTATTTGCCTGTTCCCAGTTTTAAGGAGAAAACATTCAGTCTTTTACAATTAGGTATCAAAATAATTGCAGGTTTTTCATAGATGTCCTTTATTAAAAGTTCATGAAGTTCCCTTCTATTCATAGTTTGCTGAAAGTTCATGTTAAAATGAACATTAAATTTTGTTAAATGCATTTTTCTGCATCAAATGATGTGATCATATAATTTTTCTTCTTTAACCTGTTGCTATAGTAGATTATATTAATTGGCTTAAAATTTTGAACCAGACTTTCATTCTTGGACTGACGCTCCCTTGGTAATGGTATATAATTCTTTTTATGCATCATGGGATCCAGTTTGTTAATACTTTGGTGAAGATTTCTGCTTGATGAAAAATATTGGTTTGTAGTTTTTTTTATTTGTCCTGTCTTTGGTTTTAGTATCAGGTTAATAGCCTCATAAAATGAGTTGGAAAGTATTGGCTCCTCTTCTGTTTCTGGAAGAGATATGTAAAATTGGTGTTTTTGTAAAAAAAAAATGTTTAGCATAATTGTCCAATGAAACCATCTGGGCCTGGAGATTTCTTTTTTGGCAACCTTTAAATAACAAATTGCATCTCTTTAATGGGTATAGAACTATTCATATAATCTATTTCATCTTTATTAAAGCTTTGGTAGTTTGTGATTTTTGAATAATTTGCCCATTTCTTCTAAGTTGTTTAATTTATTACTGTAAAGTTTTCTTAGTATTCTCATTTGTAATTAATTACTTTATTGTACTGCTATATACACACATATATGTAGAATAAAATTTGTCATTTTAATCATTTTTAAGTGTATAATTCAGTGGCACTAATTCCATTCACAGAGTCATGAAAACATCATCATTATCCATTTCCAGAAGTTTTTCATCATCCAAATAGAAACTTTATACCCATTAAACAATAATTTCCCGTTTCCCTCCTCCTTCTAGCATCTAATATACTTTCTGTCTCTTTGACTGCCTATTCTAGGTACTTCATGTAAGTGGAATTGTATCATAATTTGTTTCTCTGTATGTGACTGGCTTCTTTCACTTAGCATAATGTTTTCAAGGACCATCTAAGCTGTGGCATGTATTGAGACTTTTTATTTTAAGGTTGAATAGTGTTCCATTGTATGTATGTACCATATTTTGTTTATCCATTCATCTATTGATACACATTCATATCAAATCAAGGATATATAACCCCAGAACTTAAAAAAACTGTTATAAAATTACACATAACATAAAATTTACCATTTTAAGCATTTTAAGTGTACAGTATATTTACTGTTAAGTATATTTATATTGTTGTACAACAGATCTTCAGAACGTTTTCCTGCTTGAAAAACTGAAACTCTATATCCATTAAACATCTCAACTCTCCTTCTCAAGACCCTGGAAAGCACCATTCTACTTTCTATTTCTATGAATTTGGCTACTTCAAATATTTTATATAAGTGAAATAATGTGGTATTTATCTTTCTGTGATTGACTTATTTCATTCTGCATATGCCCTCAGATTTCATCTAAGTTGTAGTACACGGCTAAATTTCCTTCTTTTTTATGACTAAATAGAAGATTATTTGTGTGTGTGTGTGTGTGTGTGTGTGTGTGTGTGTGTGTGTGTGTATAAAATATTTTGCTTATTCATTCATCCATCAATGGGCACTTGGATAGCTTCCACCCTTTGGCTTTTGTGGATAATGCTGCTATGAACTTTGGTGTACAAGTATCTCTTTGAACTCCCGCTTTCATTCAATTATTTTGGGTATATACCCAGAAGTGGGATTGCTGGATCATATGGTAGTTCTATTTTTAATCTTTTGAGGAGCTGCCATACTGTTTTCCCTAGCAGTTGCACCATTTTACAATCCTGTCAACAGTGCACAGGGTTCAAATTTCTCCACATTCTTGCCAACATTTGTTATATTCTCTTTATTTTTATTTTTTTATTTCACAGTAGGCATCCTAATAGATGTGAGGTGATACCTCATCACAGTTTTGATTTGTATTTCCTTAATGATTAATGCTATTGAGATCTGTTCATGTGCTTTTTGGCCACTTGTATATTACCTTTGGATAAATGTTTTTCAAGTTCTCTGCATATTTTTTACTTTTTTTCATGGTTGTAAAGTTGTAGGATTTTTTATTATTCTGGATATTAACCTCTTATCAGTTATATAATTTGTAAGTATTTTCTCTGATTCTGTAGGTTGGCTTTTCACACTGTTGATAATAATTTTTTATGCATAAACGTTTTTAAGTTTGGTATAGTACTATTTTTTGTTTCTGTTGCCTGTGCATTTCATGCCATGTCCAAGAAATCATTGACAAATTCTATGTCGTGAAGTTTTTGTACTATGTTTTCTTCTAGGAGTGAAGTTAGCTTAGGTCTTTCTTTTTGAAAACAATGACCATTGAGCACCTCTAGTCAGCCATCTTAATGGTATCTCTTTTTCACTTTGTTAATAATTCACTTTGATACATAAAAGTATTTAATCTCAATAAAGTTTAATTTATCTATTTACTCTTCTGTGGCTTGTGCTTCTTGTGTCGTGTCTACAAATGCATTGCTAAATGCATTTTACATGAAGATTTACACCTATGTCTTCTTATAAGAGTTTTATGGTTTCAGCTCTTACATCTAGGTTGTTGGTTTATTTGTAATTAATTTTTTATGTGATGTGAAGTAAGGATTTAACATCACTCTTTTGCATGTGAGAATTCCCATTTTTCTAGCATCATTTGTTGAAGACACTATTTTTTTTCACAACTTCATCAAAAAAGAAATTGGCCATAGATGTGTTGGTTTATGTCTCTTAATTCTATTCCACTCATCTATATGTTCATTCTGATGTGAAAATAACACTTTTTAAAAAATATGTACAAATTTATTGGGTACATGTGAAATTTTGTTACATGTATATAATATATGTTGGTCAAGTCAGGGTGTTTAGGGTATCCATTTCCTAACTACAACACAGTTTTTATTAGCTGTAGCCACCCTACTCTGTTATCAAATATTGGATTTATTCCTTATATCTAACTGTATGTTTGTACCTGTTAACCCACTTCTCTTCACCCTCCCCCTTCACCCATTCACTCTTCCTAATTGATATAGTTTATATATGTGTCCATTGCAGATCTTATGTTGAAATTTGATCCCCAATATTGGAGGTGGAACCTAACGGAGGTATTTGGGTCATGGTGGCAGAACCCTCATGAATGACTTGGTTCCATCTTTGTGGTAATGAGTGAGTTATTGCTCTATTTTGTTCACATGAGAGCTTGTTGTTTAAGAATGTGGCACCCCTCCCCTACTTTTTTCTTCACACTTGCCATGTGGTACCTGCTCCCTTGTACCTTCCACCATGAGTAGAAGCTTCCTGAAGCCCTCAAGAGGGAGATGCTGGCATGATGTTTCTTGCACAGCCTGCAGAACCATGAGCCTGGTAAACCTTTTTTTAAAAATTGCCCAGGCTTGGCTTGGTGGCTTACACTTGTAATCCCAGCACTTTGGGAGGTGGAGGTGAGAGGATTGCCTGAGCCCAGGTGTTCAAGACCAGTCTGGGCAACTTGGCAAGACCCTGTCTCTACAATAAATCAAAAAATTAGCAGGGCATGGTGGTGCATGCCTGTAGTTCCAGCTACTTGGAAGACTGAGGCAAAAAGATTGCCTGAACCCAGCACATCAAGGGTGCAGTGACTGTGGGCACTCCAGCCTGGGTGATAGAGTGAGACTCCAACTCAAAAAACCCTGCCATAAACCCAGTCGCGGGTAATCTTATATAGTAATGCAAATGGGCAAAGACACTAGTCTCTGTTATCCATCTTTCTACTTTCTACCTCCATGTTATCTATTTTTTTAGCCTCCACATATAAGTGAGAATATGCAACATTTGTCTATTAGTTCCTGGCTTATTTCACTTAAGATAATAACCTCTGGCTTCATCCATGTTGCTGCAAATGTCTTCATTTTATTTTATGACTGAATGGTATTTCATTGTGTGTATATACCACATTTTCTTTACTCGTTCATCCATTGATGGACATTTAGTTGATTCCATATCTTTCCTATTGTGAATAGTACTGCAATAAACATGAAAGTGCAGAAATCCCTTTTATATACTGATTTATTTTCCTTTGGTTAGATATTCAGTTGTGGGATTAAATGGTAATTCTAGTTTTAGTTTTTTCAGAAATCTCCATATTGTTTTCCATAGTGGCAGTACTAGTTTTCATTCCCACTAACAATGTATAAGAGTTTCCTTTTCTCCCCATCTTCACTAACATCTGTTATTTTTTTTTGTCTTTTTTAACAATAGTCATTGTGAGTGGGGTAAGATGATATCTCATTGTGGTTTTGATTTACATTTCTCTGATGATTAATGAAGAGCATTTAAAAATATACCCATTGAACATTTGTAATGCTGTCTTTTGAGAAATGTGTATTCATGTCCTTTGCCTATTAATTAATGGGATTTTTTTCTTTTCTGTTGAGTTCCTTATATATTATGGATATTAGTCTCCTGTCAGATAAATAGCTCACAGATATTTTCTGTCAGACAACTGGTTGTCTGTCACTTTGTTGATTTTTTATTTTGCTGTACAGAAACTGGTTAGTTTAATTCAGTCTCATCTGCCTATTATTGTTGTTGTTGCTTTTAATGTCTTAGTTATAATTTCTTTGCCTACATCAATGTCTTGGAGAGTTTTTCCTAGTTTTTCTTTTCTAGTATTCTAGTTTTTATAGCTTTTGTCTCACAGTTAAGTCTTTAATCCAGTTTGAGTTTATGTTTGTACATGTTGAGAATGGGTGCGGTTTCATTCTGCATGCGACTATTCAATTTTTCTAGTACCATTTCTTGAAGAGGATGTCCTTTCAACACTGTAAGTTATTGTCAGCTTTGTCAATAATCAGTTGGCTGCAAATATGTGGCTTTATTTCTGGGTTCCCTATTCTGTTCCATTTGTCTAGGTGTCTTATTTTTATACCAGTACCATACAGTTTTGGTTACTATAGCCTTGTAATGTATTTTGAAGTCAGGTAGTGTGATGCTTCCAGCTTTTTTCTTTAGAATTTCTTTGGCTATTCTAGCTCTTTTTTGTTTCTTAAGAATGCTGAGCTGGGCTCAGTGGCTCAGCCTGTAATCCCGCTCCTTTGGGAGGCTGAGGTGAGTGGATTGCCTAAGCCTGCGGGTTCAAGACCCGCCTGGGCAGCGAGACCTCATGTCTACAATAAATCAAAAAATCAGCCGGGCATGGTAGCTTAATTCCAGCTACTTGGAAGGCTGAGCAGAAGGATCACCGGAGCCCAGCAGGTCGAGGCTGCGGTGGCTGGGAGTGGCCACTGCACTCCAGTCTGGGCGACAGAGTGAGATTCCAACTCAAAAAAAAAAGAATTCTGGGTGTTTTTTTCCTATTTCTGTTTAAAAATGTCATTGGTAATTTAATAGGAATTGTATTGATTCTGTAGATTGCTTTGGGTAGTATAATCATTTTAACATTAACTCCACTTACTTATGAGCATGGGATGTCTTTCTGTTTGTTTGTGTCCTCTTCCATTTGTTTCATCAGTGTTTTGTAGTTTTCCTTGCAGTTTCCCTTCACCTCCATGGTTAAATTTATTCTTACTTTTTTGGTAGCTGTTATAAATTGTATTGTCTTCTTTATTTCTTTTTTAGCTAGTTCATAATTACTGTAGATAAATGTTACTAGTTTTTGTACATCGATTTTGTATCCTGCAACATTACTGAACTTGTTTATCAGTTCTAAGGGTTTTTTGGTGGACTCTTTAGGCTTTTCTAAATATAATATTATGTCATCTGCAGAGAGGGACGTTTTGACTTTTTCTTTCCCAGTTTGAATGCTTCATTTTTTACCTCTTGCCTGAATGCCTTGGCTAGGATTTCCAGTAATATATTGAGTAGGAGTGGTCAGACTGGGCATCTTTGTTTGTTCCAGTTTTTAGAGAAAAGAATTTCAGCTTTATCTCATTCAATATGATATTAGCTGTGGGTTTTTCATATCTATCTTTATTAGGTTAAGGTATGTGCCTTCTAGGCTGTGTTTGTTGGAAGCTTTCATCATGAAGAAATACTGAATCTTATCAAGTACTTTTTCTGCATCTATTGAGATGATCATATGGTTTTGTTTCTTCTTTGTGTTACTGGGATATGTATGTTGAACCATCCTTGCATTCCTGGGATAAATCCCACTAGATAATGGTGTGCTATCTTCTTTTGAAGTGCTGTTGGATTCAGCTTGCTAGTATTTTGTTGAGGATTTTTACATCTATGTTCATCAGTGATATTGGTGTGTTATTTTCTTTTATTGTTGTGTCCTGGTCTGGTTTTGGTATCAGGGTAATGTTTGCCTTGTAGAATGAGTTAGGGAGAATTCCCTCCTCTTTAATCTTTTGGAAAAGTTTGAGGAGAATTGATGTTAGTTCTTCTTTATATGCTTGATAGAACTCAGCAGTGAAGCTGTCTGGTTCTAGGTATTTCTTTCTTGGGAGAGTTAGTTACTGAATAAATCATGTTGCTTGTTATTGATCTGCTCAGGTTTTCTATTTCTTCATAATTAAATCTTGGTAGGTTGTATGTGTCTAGAACTTTACCTGTTTTTTCTAGGTTATCTCATTTTTGGCATATTCATAATAGTCTCTTAGTTTTGGCATACTCATAATAGTCTTTTATTTTTGACATATTCAAAATAATCTCTTATAATCCCTTTATTTATGTGGTGCCAGTTTTAATGTCTTCTTTTTTTGTTTTTTGTTTTTTTGGTTAATCTTGCTAAAGTTGTACCAATTTTATTTATCTTTCACATAACCAACTTTTTGTCTTGTTATCTTTTGTACTTTTTGAGTCTCTATTTCATTCACTTCTGCTCTGATCTTTATTATTTCTTTTTTTCGGCTAATTTGATTTTTTTTCTAGTTGCTGAAGGTGCATTGTTAGATTATTAATTTGAAATAAAAAAAGAAATCTATCTACTTTTATGTAGGTATTTATTGCTATAAACTTCCTTCTTTGCACTGATTTTGCTGTATCCCACAGGTTTTGGTATGTTGTGTTTCAATTATCATTAGTTTCAAGAAATTTTGAAATTTCTATCTTAGTTTCTTCATTGACCCAATAGTAGTCCTTCAGGAACATGTTCTTTAATCTCCATTTATTTGTATATTCTCAAATGTTCCTCCTGGTGTTTGTTTTATTCCACTATAGTCTAAGAGATACTTCATATGATTTGGGGTTTTAAAAATGTGTTGAGACTTATTTTCTGGCCTAATATATGGTCTATCCTAGATGGTTTTTCATTTGCTGATGGGAAAAATGCATGCCCTACAGTTGTTGGACAGAATGTCCTAAATGTCTGTTAGGTCTATTTGGTCTAAAGTCTAGTTTAGATCTAGTGTTTCTTTGTTTCTTTTCTTTCCGATGCTTAGAGTGGGATGTTGAAGTCCCCCACCATTATTGGAATGCAGTCTATCTCTCTCTTTCGATCTAGTAATATTCACTTTATTAATCTGGCTGTGCCAGTGTTGGGTGCATATGTATTTAGAATTGTTATACCTTCTTGTGGGATTAATTTCTTTATCATTATATAATGATCTTATTTGTCTTTTTATAGTGCTTTTTACTAAAGTTTATTTTATTAGCTGTAAGTATATCTACTCTTGCTCACTGTTGGTTTCCATTTGCATAGAATATCTTTTTCCATTCCTTTACTTTCAGTCTTTATGTGTCTTTACTGGTATGGTGAGTTTCTTATAAGCAGAATATAGTTAAATCATGTTTTTTTAAAATCCATTCATCTGTTCTATATCTTTTAATAGAGAACTTAATTCATTTACATTCAAGGTTATTATTGCTCTGTGAGGCTTTGTTCTTGTTCATTGTTTTCTGTTTGTTTTATAGATTTTTGTGTTTTTTTTTTCTCTTGTTTGTTATTGTGTTTGGGGTTTTTTTGTAGTGGTGTCATTTGAATCGTCTCTTCTTCCTTTGTGTGATTGTTCTACCAGTGAGTTTTATACTTTTGTGTGGTTTCATGATGGTAAATGTTCTTTTACTTTCAAGTATTAGGATTCTCTAAGCATCTATTGTAGCACTTATTCCGTGGTGATGTATTCCCTCAGCATTTGCTTGTTTGAGAAAGAATTCATTTATCCTTCATTTATAAAGGATAATTTTGCTGGACATAGTATTCTTGGCTGACATTTCTTTTTCTTTCAGCATTTTGAATGTTTCATCCCATTTTCTTCTGGCCTGTAATGTTTTGATGTGTTTGTCCAGTTTCCTTTATAGGTGACTAGATGCTGTTCTTTTGCTGTTTTTAGAATTTGCTCTTATCTTTGACTTTAGACAGTGTGACTATAATGTACTAAGTAGAAGACCTTTTTGCATTTTATCTCCTTGGGGATCACTGAGCCTTCTGCATCTGGATGTCTACATCTCTTGCTAGATTTTGGAAGTTTTCACTTACTTTGTTAAATAGGTTTAATAATTCATTCATGCTCTCCTCACCCTTAGGGACACCAATAATTTAATATTTGGTTACTTTTTTTGGTCCCAAGTATGATGGGGGCTTTGGTCATTCTTTTTTAATTTTATTTTTCTTTGTTTTTGTCTGACTGGTTTATTTAGAAAGATTTGTCTTCATGTTCTGAGATTCTTTCTTCTGCTCTATCTAGTCTATTGTTGAAGCTTTCAAATATATTTTATATTTTCTTTAGAAAATTCTTCTGTTCCAGAATTTCTGCTTTTTTTTTTTTTTAAAAAGTATCTCTTTGGCGTTTCTCATTCATGTCTTGAATTGGTTTTCTGATTTCTATGTTTTCTTCCCCAGATTCTCTTGTATCTCGCTAAGCTTCTGTAAAATTCGTATTTTAAATTCTTTATCTAGGATTTGTGAATTTTTAAATTAGGATTTGTTATTAAATAATTATTGGGTTCCTTCAGTGATGACAATTTTTTTCTTTTCATATTTTCTGTGTCCTTACATTTATATCTGCACATCTCATGTAACAATTACTTCTTCCTATTTTTTTTTTTTTTTTTTTTGAAATTACTTTGTAAGGGAAGACTTTTTCCTGAAGGTGTGTATATATTGTTGGTTGGGTAGGGTGCTTTGGGTTTGATTTTGGGTATATGTTGTAGTGTGATCTCTCTAGGATTTCTTTGGCTGTAAATAGCATCAGTAGTATCTGCACTTTCCTTGGTGGTGTATGGTGTGGTTTTTAGTGAAGGCTGTGGTGAAGTTTTGCTGGAGACTGGGATGCCTTCTGGGCCAGACTCTAGGTCCCAGTAGTAGCAGCAGTAGACTGTATTCGCTTGTTATTGAGCCTCATGGTGGCTTATGCTGGCACTAGTGTTAGCAGTTCAAGGAGGATTCATTCTTGAGCCTTCAGATAGCTTGTTCAGATGTTGGTAGTGGGCTAGGTGTGTGGGCTAGGTGTGTGGGTGGATTTTTGGGTCCCTGGAAAGCTGTTGTGATGTGGGTTATTACAGTAGCAGTAGTAGAACCCATGTAGTTTGTGATGTTGGTGGTGGCTGTGACAGGTTGGGTGGGCCAGTCCCCTGGCCCACTGTTAGCACATGTGAGTGAAAGCCAGCATTGACAGCATTGATACCATTAGCATTGAGAAAGCCAGTATCAGTAGGCTGGCTTTACCCAACATTAGACCCTTAAAGGCGTGTTCAGGTGCCAATGATGGTGAACTAGGATCGGTGGTTTTCATCCCCTAGATGGCATGCTTCACTAGTGGGAGGAGGACACCAGGCTGGCAGATTTGTCTTCAGGCCCACTGGTAGAGCATTCAGATGCTGGCTGTAACAGGCAGAGGTCGGATCGTCTCCAGGTTGTGGTGGGATGTTCACGTGTAAGCAGCAATTGTACTGTGAGCCTATCATTGTGGAGAGTGGTGCCCCTCTCTTCTAATGTATAATGTAGCATCGTCAAGTAATTGTGAGGTGCGTAGTTTTCTCATGCTTCAGTCCCACAGCAACCTGCAGTAGCAGCAATGGAATTTGTTTTAGAAGTGAGTGGAAGTGCCGGGCCTCACCTCACCCTCCTTGGCCTATTGCAGCATTAGCAGCATCAGCGCTGACCCTAGAATAGGATGCAGATGTTTAGAGGCTAGGTACTCAGAATGGTACTAACTGTGCAGTACCCATCTCAGCTGGAGCAGTACAGGCAGATAGCTTTGGAGAATGTACTTTGTTCATGCCTTGGTTCCATAGCAGCCCACAGCAGAACTGGTAGGATTTATCCTTAAGGTACATGAGAGTGCATGGCCTCCCCTCTCCCTGCTTAGCCAGTAGTAGCAGCATCAGTCCCAGGGCAAGACACAGTTTTGGGGGGGGCTTGGTTCTCAGAATGGTGCCAAGCTATAACTGCTCAGGGCATGAATACCTATGGGACTTAGTGTGTGTTCCCTCCCTGGAGCAACGCCTCTGTGCAATCTCTAGGCAGTTCCATATGTTAGTCCAGAGGCCTGCAAGGGTTTGGAGGTTCTCTTGTAGCTAAGATTGTAAAAGACTATGGCAGGAATGTGAAGCCCTGGAGGGTCTTTCTCTTACCCTTTCTTTATGGCCAGGAGTTTCTCCCTGCTCCCCACAGATCCTGGCTGAGTAGGCTGCTTTGATTCCCTCTCCTTACTTGCTTTTAGTACTTTTTGTCACTTCTCTGTTGAATACCAGTGTTCTATCCTAGAAGATCTATTTAAAGTGTGAATATTTATTGCTATTTCGGTTCCTTTTTGTGGTAGAGGAACATACAAGGTGCATTTAATTACCCATCTTGAACCACCACATTGTTCTTGATAATTGTAGCTTTGTAGTAACTTTCGAAGTCCAGAAGTGTGTCCGCCAGCTTTATTTTTCTTTTACAAGTTTGTTTTTACTATTCACAACCCCTTTGCATTCCATACTTATCTGAAGATAGGCTTTTTCATTTCTGCAAAAAAATTAAAAAGGATGTTGAGATTTTGATAGGGATTGCATTTGTAGATTGCTTTCTGTAATAATGATATTTCAACAATGTTAAGTCTTCCTATCCATGAGTATTGGATGTCTTTCCATTTACTTGTTTCCTCTTTCATTTCTTTCAGTAATATTTTATGGTTTTCACTGTGTAAATCTTTCATTTTCCAGGGTGAATTTATTCCTAAGTATTTTATTGTTTTGCATGCTGTCATAATTGGAATTGCTTTTTAAAGTTCTTTTTTTGATTGGTCATTGTTAATGTATAGAAACATAAATAACTTTTTTGTGTGTTAACTTTGTATCCTGCAATTTTGCTGAATTCATTTATTAGTTCTAAGAGGCTTTTGTGTGTGGTATCTTTAGGTTGTTCTGCATATAAGATCATATTATTTGTGAGCATAAGTAATTTTACTTCTTCCTTTCCAATTTAGATGCCTTTTATTTCTTTTTTTCAACTAATTTATTTGGCTAGAACTTCCAGTACAATGTTGAATGGCAGTAGTTAAAGTGAGCATTTTTCTCTTGTTCTTAGACATAAAGAGAAAGCTTTCATTCTTCATCATTGAGCATGATGCTATCTGTTGATTTTTAATAAATATATTTTATCATATTGAGAAAGTTCCTTGCTATTCATAATTTTTATTATGAAATAGTGTTGGATTTTACCAAATTACTTTCTGTGTCAATTGAGATAATCATGTGATTTTTTTTGCTTTCTTCATTCTATTAATGTGATGTATTAGGTTGATAAATTTTCTCATGTTGGCATAATTCACAATACAAAGATGTGGAATCAAGCTAAGTGCCCATCAACCAATGAGTTGATAAAGAAAATTAATTATGTGTGTGTGTGTGTGTGTGTGTGTGTGTGTGTGTGTGTGTAAAATCATGGAATACTACTTAACCATAATAAAGAACAAAATAATAATGTGTTTTGCAACAACTTGCATGGAACAGGAGGCCATTATCCTAAGTGAAGTAACTCAGGAATGAAAAAATAAATACCACATGTTCTCACTTATAAGTCAGAGCTAAGTTGGGGGTTCACAAAGGCATATAGAGTGGCATAATGAATATTGAAGACTTCAAATAAGGGAGGAAGGGAAGGGGGTGAGGGATAAAATTAGCTATACAATAAAATGTACATCATTCAAGTGACATGTGCACTAAGAGTCACTATACAATTCCTCCATGTAACCAAAAAATCACTTGTACTCTTAAAGCTATTGAAATTAAAAATAAAATAAATGTATATCAAGTTTGAAATTATTATTTTTCTCATGTTGAAACACATTCCTGGGATAAATGCCGCTTAATCATGGTGTATAATTTTTTAAATATGCTGTTTGATTGATTTTCTAGGATTTTGTTGAAAATTTTTGCATCTATATTCATGAGGGATATTGGCCTGGAATTTTCTTGTCTTGTCTTTACCTAGCTTTGTATCAGGGTAATACTGATTTCAGAGAATGAGTTAAATGTGACTGTTCTTTCTGCTTCTATATTTTGTAAGAGTTTGAAAAGTATTGGTGCTAATTATTATTATTATTTTTTTGAGTTGGAGTCTCACTCTGTCGCCCAGACTGGAGTGCAG
>NW_007024190.1:258437-279117 GCF_000164805.1 Carlito syrichta
GGCTCAGGCAATCCACTCGCCTCAGCCTCCCAAAGGTGCGGGATTACAGGCTGAGCCACAGAGCCCGGCTAATTCTTCTTAAATGTTTAGTAGAAATCACCAGCGAAACCGTCTGGTCCTGGAGTTTTCTTTGTGGGAAGTTTTTGACTACTGATTTAATCTTTTTACATATGGGTCTGTTCAGATAGTCTGTTTCTTTTTGAGTCATTTAGGTAATTTTGTATTTCTAAAAATTTGTTCATTTCACTCTAGGTTGCCTAATTTGTTTGTATGTAATTGGTTATAATATTCATTTGTAATCGTTTTTATTTCTGTAAAGTTGGTTGCAATATCATCATTTTCATTTCTATTTTAATTATTTATGAAGGGTGCAGGAAGCGACCAGATGGGCGGCTCCCAAAATGGTGCCGAGCATGGTGAGGACACACCAGACAACAAAGGCTCTAGGTTCCGGCTTCTTTGCGCACAGTTCCCCGCATGCGAAGTTCAACAATGCAAGCCTCCAATCCTTTCCCAGAACATAGCCCGCTTTGTTATACGTCCAATAGGACTATAACATGGCGTCGGCCCCACCCTGCTCCCATGCAGCTCCTCCAATAGAAACATAGCACAACCCTTTCCCGCCCCTGTCAGGCTAATAAATACAGCCCTCTCCCTGCAACTCTCTCTCTCTCTTTTTTTTCCTCCGTTACAGATCTTCTCTGTGACAGCCCCTTTAATAAATCTCTTGGTCCTGGCCGGGTGTGGAGTCATTACTGGCACCGAAGTTCTTTCAATTTACAACTTTGCTCATTTTTCCTTTTCATTGTATTTAAAGGTTTGTCAATTTTGTTAAACTTTTCAAATAACTAACTTTTGGTTTTGTTGATTCTCTCTGTTGTTCTTTGATTTTCTTTTATTTATCTCTGATTTCATCTTTATTATTTCCTTCCCTGTGCTATCTTTGGGTTTAATTTTTTGTTTTCTTCCTAAATCCTCAAAGAGTAAATTTCGATTATTTATTTGAAATCTTTCTTCTTTTTTTAATGTAAATTTCCCTCTGAGTAATGGCTTTGTTGTAGCCCATGTTTTGATATGTTATTTTTTGAATTTTGTTTCATCTCCAAGTATTTTCCAGTTTCCTTATGATTTCATATTTGAACCACTGGCTGTTTAGTAGTATATTGTTTAATTTCCATATATTTGTGAATTTTTGAATTTTCCTCTTATCATTTGTTTCCAGCTTTATTTTTGCTGTCAGAGAATAATCTTTGTGTGATTTCAATCTTTTAAAATTTATTAAGATTACTTTGGTGATCTAAGATATGTTCTATCCTATATAGTATTTCATGGCACTTGAAAATAATGTATATTATTCTGTTGTTGTATTATGTATGTTTGGTGAGTCTAGCTGGTTTATAATGTTGTTCAAGTCCTCTATTATCTTACTTATCTTTTGGGTAGAAATTCTATTTATTATTGAAAGTGTTGCATTGAAGTCTCCAACTACTATCATAGAGATGTCTATTTCTCCCTTTAATTCTGTCCATGTTTACTTCATATATTTTTGTGCCTAACAATACTTAGGCATTTCATTTTTCTGGTATTAATGTAAATAGTGTTGTGTTTCCTATTGCAAATTTCAACTGTTCATTGCTGGTTTGTAGAAAGTAATTGATTTTTGTATATAAACCTTTTATCCTGCAAACGTGCTGTAATTGCAAGGATATATTTCATTTCTTTTTCTTATTGCATTAACTAGGACTTAAATAGAGAGTAGACATGCTTGCCTTTTTCCTCACCTTAACAGGGAAGCATATACTTTCTAACTATTCTTGTTAGTTGTAATTTTTTTTAAAGTTCTTTATCAAGTTGAGGAAGTTTCCCCATTATTATTTTGCTAAGATTTTTAAAAAATCATGAATTAATTTTGGATATTATCAGATTTTTTTTCCTGTATCTATTGATATAATCCTGTGTTTTCTTCTTTAGTCTATTGATATGATAGATTACATCAATTGATTTTGTTTTAATGTTGAACCAGCTTTGAATACCTGCAACATAACCCACTTGGTTGTGGTGTATAACACTACTGGATTCTATTTGTTAATATTGTGGGATTATATTTGCTAATATCTTGTTGATAATTTTTGTATATATGTACATGAGAGATATTTGTCTGTAATTTTATTTTCTGTTAATGTCATTTCCTGGTTTGAGTATTAGGATAATGCTGGCCTCATAGAATGCATTAGGATGTACCCCCTCTGCTTCAGTTTTCTGGAAGAGATTATAGAGAATTGGTAGGCTTATAGGTTTAGTAGATTTCACCAGTGAACACATCTGAGACTGGTGTTTTCTGTTTTGGAAGATTATTAGCTATTAATTCAATTTCTTTAATAGATATAGGCCTATTCATATTGTCTATTTTCTTTGTGCAAATTTAGATAGAGTATATATTCTTACAAAATAATATATTTAATTTAGGTCTTCAAATTCATGGGCACAGAGTATTTAATAATATTCCTCTATTATCTTTTTTTTTTTTTGAGTTGGAGTCTCACTGTCGCCCAGACTGGAGTGCAGTGGCCACTCCCAGCCAACACAGCCTCAACCTGCTGGCTCCGGCGATCCTTCTGCCTCAGCCTTCCAAGTAGCTGGAACTACAGGCGCACGCTACCACACCCGGCTAATTTTTTTTAAAAATTTATTGTAGAGATGAGGTCTCGCCTGCCCAGGTGGGTCTCGAACCCGCAGGCTCAGGCAATCCACTCACCTCAGCCTCCCAAAGGCGCGGGATTATAGCCTCTATTATCTTTTTAATGTCCATAGGATCGTTAGCCATGGCTGCTCTTTTTTTCTTCTTAACTTGGTTAGTGGTTTATCAATTATAGTGATATTTTCAAAAAACTATCTTTGGTTTTGTTGATTTTTTAAAAACTGATATCCTGTTTTCAATTGAATTGACTTGGACTTTTGTTTTTATTTATTTTCTTCTTCTTATGTTGGATTTAATTTGTTCTTCTTTTTCTAGCTTCCTAAACTGGAAGCTTAGATTATTGATTTTAGATTTTTTTTCTAATATATGCAATCAGTGGTATACATTTTTCTCTATGCATTAAATTCACTGCATTCCACACTTTTTGATAATTGTATTTTCATACTTATTTAGTGCAAAATATTTTTTAATTTTTCTTGAGACTTTTACTTTGACACATGTTATTTAGAAGTATGTTGTTTAATCTCCAAATATTTTGAGATTTTCCAGATATCTTTCCGTCATTGATTTCTAGTTTGATTTTATCATGGTCTGAGGGTATACTTTGTATGATTTCTATACTTTCAAATTTATTAAGGTGTGTTTTATTACCCAGAATGTGGCTTGTCTTAGTGAATGTTCTGTGTGAACTTGAAAAGAACATGCATTCTGATGTTGAATGTTGCATGTTCTCACTCATAATCTGACCCTGATCACTGGTCACATGAGCACAAGAGTGAGATCAGCAGACACTGGACCCTACTATTGGAGAACAAAGGAGGAGCCTGTGGCAACACACTGGGTACCAGGTCGACTATCAGGGGAGAGAGGACAAGCTAGAAGCCCAAACTTCACCTGCATGCAACTGACTTACGTAGCAAATCCTCAATTGTACCCCACAACTCTAAAAAAATAAGATGAAAAAATAGATCATTGAGTTTTTAAATGTTTATTGATACAGTTGAAACAATATCTACCATATTTGCTACTGTTTTCTATTCATTGCCTGTTTGGTTTTTTTTTTCCCCTTCCACTCTTTTTCTGTTAATGGAGATTCTTGGTGTTTATTGAGCATTTTATATGATTCCACTTTCCCTTTTCTTAGTATATTATATACTTTTTCTTTTTTCTTTTTTAACTGAGCCCTTGAGTGTGCAGAATATATTTATAACTAATCTAAGTACTCTTTCAAATAACAGTATACCATTTCACAGGTAGTTCAGGTACCCTATATATCGGATAATTGCCAATTCATTTCCATTATAATAACAGTGCCATCATTCATTTCACTTATCTATAATATATAATTATTGAAAACTTTATTGCTATTATTTTTAAAAAGATGTAACTTGTTAGATTTTTAAAGAATAAAAAAATAAAATATTTTACCATCATTTATTCCTTATCTAATGCTGTTCCATTTTATACATATGTCTGAGTTTCTCATCTACATTAGTTTTCTTCTTTCTGAAAAATGTTTAAATCATGGCCTTTTTTGCAAGGTATGTATATTGGTGACAAAGTTCTACAATTTTATTGGTCTGAGAAAGTCTTTCTTTTTTCTTCACTTTTTTATTGTGGTAAAATATACATAATATAAAATTTACTACATTAAAGTGTACAGGTTAGTGGCATTGAATACATTTGCATTGTTGTGCAACCATCATTTCCCTCAACTGAAATTATAGATATAGATAGTTTAGGGTTACATGTAACAATTTAATACATTCATATAATTTGTAAAGATCAAATCAGTATACTTGGGATATTCATCACCTTAATTTTTTTTCTTTATGCTAGAAACATTCAACTTCTCTTCTAGCTATTTTGAAATGTTAACTATAGTCACCCTACTGATCTAACAAACACTAGGTCTTATTTCTTCCATCAAACCATATATTTTTACCCATTAATCAACTTCTCTTCATCCTCTCTCTCTTCCCTACCAGTCTCAGCCTTTGGTAGCCACCAATCTACTACTCTATGTCTTCGTAAGATTCACTTGTTTTCCTCTCACATATAAGTGAGAACATATGATATTTGTCTTTCTGTGCTTGTGATATTTCCCATAATGATCTCTGGTTTCACCTATGTTTCTGCAAATTACATTTCTTTTTATGGCCAAATGATATTCCATTGTGTATATATACCACTTTTCTTTATCCATTCATCCATTGATGAGTATATAAGTTGTTTTCTTATTTTTGACTATTGTAAATAATGCTGCAATAAATATGGGGATTCAGGTGCCCTTTTTTTCCCCTCTCTTTTGGATATATACCCAACAATAGAATTGCTGGATTATATAGTAGTTCTAGTTTTCACTTTTTGAGAAAACTCCATACTATTCTCCATAGTGGCTGTACTAATTTACATTCCCACCAACAGTGTACAAGAGTTTCCTTTCTCTTTCTCTGCATTCACACCAGCATCCTTTATTGACTTTTTTTTTTTGACAGAGTCTCACTGTGTTGCCCATGCTGGTGTCAAACTCCTGGCATCAAGCATTCCTCCCACTTTGGACTTCCAAATTGCTGGAATTATAGGCTTGAGCCGCTATGCCAGGTTTATTGCCTGTCTTTTTGATAAAAGCTACCTTAACTGAGGTAAGATGATATCTCATTTTAGTTTTGATTTGCATTTCTCTGATGATTAGTGATGTTGAACATTTTAAAAATATACCTTTTGGTCATTTGTATGTCTTCTATTGAGAAACATCTATTTAGATCTTTTGCCCATTTAAAAATTGGATTATTTGTGATTTGCTATTGAGTTGTTTGAGCTGTTTATATATTTTGGTTATTAATTTTTGTCAGATGTGTAGTTTACAGGTATTTTCTCCCATTCTGTGGGTTATATCTTTGTTGATTGTTTCCTTTGTTCTTTAGAAACTTTTTAGCTTGATGTAATACCATTTGTCTATTTTTGTTTTGGTTGCCTGTGCTTTTGAGGTCTTACACAAAAAAACCTTTTCCCAGAACAATGTCCTTGAGCATTTCCCAAATGTTTTCTTTTAGTAGTTTCCTAGTCTTCAGTCTTAGATTTAAGTATTTAATCCATTTTGATTTGACTTTTGTGTATGGTCATAGATTGGGGTATAGTTTCATTCTTCTGCATATAGTTACCAGTTTCCATAGCACCATTTGTTAAAGATACTGTCTTTTCACCACTGAATGTTCTTGGTGCCTTTGTCAAAGATGAGCTGGCTGTAAATGTGTGGATTTATATCTGGGTTCTCTATTCTGTTGCATTGTCTTATGTGTCTGTTTTTGTGCCAGTATCATGTTGATTTGGTTACTACAACTTTGTAGTAAATTTTGAAGTCAGGTAGTGTGGTGCCTCCCGCTTTGTTCTTTTTGCTTAGAATTTCTTTGGCTAGTGAGGGTCTATTTTGGTTTTATATAAAATTTAGGATTTTTTTATTTCTGTGATTAATGCCATTGGTATTTTGATAGGGATTGATTGCATTGAATGTATAAATTGCTCTGGGAAGTACTGTCATTTTAACAGTATTAATTTTCTCAATCCATAAGTATGGAATATTTTCCCATTTTTTGTGTCCCCTTCCATTTCTTTCATCAGTTTTTAGTTTCCCTTGTGTAGATCTTTCACTTTATTGGTTTAATTGATTCCTAGGTGTTTTATATTCTGATAACTTTTAAAATTTTCTTTTTAGTTTCTTCATTGCTCAATTGGTTACTCAGAAACATGATGTTTAATTTTTATGTTTGTGAAGTTTCCAGGGTTACTCTTGTTATTGATTTCGACTTTCATTCAATTGTGTCCAGAAAAGATACTTGATACAATTTTTACTTTTTAAATTTTGTTCAGACTTGTTTTGTGCCCTAAGATATGGTATATTCTAGAAAATGTTTTATGTGCTGATGAAAAGAATGTGTACTCTGCAGAGGTTATAAAATGTTTTGTAAATGTTAGTTAGGCCTATTAGATCTAGTGTACAGTTTAATTCCACTTTTTTGTGTCAGTTTTCTGTCTGTATGGTCTGTTCATTATTGGGAGTGGGGTATTATATTCCCTTATTTTTATATTGCAGTCTATCCCTTTCTTCATATTCATTAATGTTTGCTTTATATACCTGGGAGCTCTAGTGTTGGGCACATACATACTTATACATTATGCATATATATCTTCTTGCTGAACTGACCCCTTTATCATTATATAGTAATATTCTATGTCACTTTCACAGTCTTTGATTTGTAGCCTATTTTATTTGACATAACTAAAGCTAATCCTGTTCTTTTATGATTTCCAGTTCTGTGGAATATCTGTTTCCATCCCTCACTCTATGTGTATCTTTATGACAGATATTCCTCATATATATGGAACCCAATTATATATGTTTCATGAAGGTAACATATAATTGGGTCTTGTTTCCTTATCCATTTAGCCACTCTATGCCTTTGTATTGGGGATTTGAGCCTATTTGCATTCCATGTTGTTATTGATGAGTAAAGACTTACTATCACCATTTTATTGCTTGTTTTATGGTTGTTTTGTAATTCCTCTCTTCCTTTTTCTTTCTCTCTTCCTTTGTAGTTAGTAATTTTCTCTGGTAGTATATTTTAATTTGTTGCTTTTAATTTTTAATGAATAAATGATAAAATTTTTTATTATGGTCACCATGAGGCTTATGAAAAACATCTCATAGATATATTGCAAGTTGTTTTAAAGAGATGATAACCTACCTTAGATGAGAAAGTTTAGAAACAAGCAAAAACACAAAAAATCTACACTTTAAATTAATATCCTCCACATTTTGACTTTTATTTGTTTTGGTATACATATTTTTATATTACCTATCTCTTAACAGGTTGCCATAGCTATTATTGTTTTTGATAGATTTGTCCATTCTTTGTTCTTTTGGGGAGAATGTGCTTCCCTATTTGCTGTTGTTTATTGTGGATGTACATTTATATCTTTGCATTGTAGGATTATTTACTTCAGTCTTCTCTGACTTGTTATGGTTTTTATTGGATACATTTGCTTAGAGACTCTTGAGTGCTAGATCACTGCCTTCTTTTGGGCTCTAGGTGGTGCCTTAAGCCCAGGTTTGCCTTGGCTCTAGTGAACAATCAGAGCTCTTAAGGGAGAGATACTCCAGCAGTGTGGGAAGGCTAGCTAAAGGTTTGTGCTCAGGGGATGCTGAACAGCTATTCTGATTTACCATCTCCTTTAGCTGAGTTACAGAGCAGAGTTTCTAGGGCTGGGATGGTAGTCCCACCTCCTTCCTTTGTCTCTACCTGTCCTCAGGAATATTTCTCCCTTCAAACATTTGTGATGCTTCCCATGGGTTAAGATAGAAAAATCTATTTTTTCCAGGGAAACCAGGATGATGAAAAAGTTAGTTGTCCACCTCGATCTCACTTTTTCCAGTATGCAGACAGTGATCTGAAGAAAAATTTTCTGCACACTTGGTGCTGGGAATATTAAAAGGAGGGGTGTTACAGATGTGGAAATCCAATTTTCTTACTGCATGCTTGGAGTTTTTAAACTTCTTTGTGGCCCCAGAAATAGTCTCATTTTCATACTTTAGTTTTGGGAAATTTCTGATGATAACCTTAGCACTGTATTTGTTTTTGGTTTTCTGTGGGTCAAGTGAAGCCAGCCTACTTTTACACTGGCATTTTGGACCTGGAAGTCTCCCCAAACTGGAATTCTGCATTCACTGTACAGTAATTTCCTATATCTTTCTCTCTCAAGCCTCTACTTTGTCTCAATAAGTTTGACAACTCTAGTTACTTCATGTAAGTATAAGTATAATACTGAATCATACATTATTCATCCTTTTGTGAATAATTTATTTCACTTTTTTTTTTTTTGAGTTGGAGTCTCACTCTGTCACCCAGACTGGAGTGCAGTGGCCGCTCTCGGCCACTCTAGCCTTGACCTGCTGGACTCCGGCGATCCTTCCGCCTCCGTCTTCCAAGTAGCTGGAACTACAGGCGCACTCTACCACACCCGACTAATTTTTTATTTTTTGTAGAGATGAAGTCTTGCCAAGTGACCCAGGTGGGTCTTGAACCCGCAGGCTCAGGCAATCCACGCACCTTGGTATCCCAAAGTGCTGGGATTACAGGCTGAGCCACTGAGCCCGGCTTTATTTCACTTAGTAGTAGTAGCAAGTGTCAGAATTTCTTCCTTTTTAAGCCTCAATATTTCTTTTTATATATACACCAAATTTTGTTTATCTATTCATCCCTCAGTGGACACTTATGTAGCTTCACCTTTTAATTCATGTGATTTAATTCATGTAATTTAATTCAATGCTGTTATAAACGTTGTTGTAAAAGTTTCTTTTTTAACTCCTCCTTTTAATTCTTTTGGATATACCTAGAAGTAGAATTTTCCCAATCCTCACTGATACTAGTTATCTGTTTTTTTTTTTTTAATAAATTCCATTCTAATGGGTGTGAGGTGATGTCTCATTATAATTTGAATTTATATTTCTTTCATGTTAAGTGATGTTGGACATCTTTTGATGTGATTATTACACATTTGTACACCTTCTTTAGATAAATACCTATTTAAATTATTTGCCTAATTTTTAATTGAGCTGTTTGTTTTTGTTGAACTGTAGAATTTCTTTATATATTCAGAATATTAATCCTTTATTGGAATGTATGATTTGCAAATATATTATATAATTCCATAAGTGACCTTTTTACTCTGTTAATAGTGGTTTGTGATACACAACTGTTTTTACTTTTTATAAAGTTCAATTTACCTAATTTTTGTGGTTGTTGTTTACACTTTTGGTGTCATATCCAAGAAATTATTGCCAAGTCCTATGTCATGAAAATTGTCCCCTATATAGTTTACTTTAAAGATGTTATAGTTTTAGCTCTACATTTAGGTTTTTGTTTCATTTTGAGTAAATTTTTGTATATGGTATAAGGTAAGGTAAGGTAACTTTGCATGTAAATATCCAGTTTTCCCAGCATCATATTTTTTAAAGGTTTTTTTAACAATTAAAGATGTGGGGTACAATTCAGGGTTAAGTATACAGACGTTGATTATGCAGGTACCCTTGTTGATGAGGTGTGCTCCTCCCTCCCCTGGCAGTTTCCCACTACTGCCAATCCCACCCCCCCTTCCCTGGCAGTTTCCCACCACTGCCAATCCATTTCTTATAGTACTATGATAATTGTTCAAGGTCCGCTTATGAGTGACAACATATCGTACTCTGTTCTTTGTTTCTGTTATAGATCATTGAGTATGATCAACTCTACATCCATCCAAGTTGTTGTGAAGTCCATATATGTGTCCTTCTTTGTGGGTGCATAATATTCCATTGTGTATATGTACCACATTTTAAAAATCCAGTCCAGTTTTGATGGGCAGCATATGGTTGGTTCCATGTTTTTGCTATTGTGAATAGAGCTGCAACAAACAGGCATGTGCAGGTATCTTTTTTGTAGAATGATTTGAGTTCCTCCTGGTATATTCCCAATAGGGGAATTGCTGGGTTATATGGAAGGTCAATTTCTAGTTCTTTCAGAAATCGTCACACTGTCTTCCAAAGATATTGCACTAGTTTGCATTCCCACCAGCTGCGTAAAAGCATTCCTTTTTCTCTGCATCCTTGCCAGTATCTGTTGTTGTTTGTTTTATTAATAATGGCCATTCTTACTGCGGTTGGGTAGTACTCAATGTGGTTTTGATTTGCATTTCTCTGATGATGAGTGAGACTAAGCACTTTTTCATGTGCTTGTTGGCTGCCTGTATATCTTCTTTTGAAAACTGTCTATTCATGTATTTTGTCCACTTTTTAATGGGGCTGTTGTTTTTTCCTTGCAGTGTATTTGAGTTCCTTGTAGATCCTAGATGTTAGGCCTTTGTCAGATATACAGTTGGCAAATATTATTTCCCATTCTGTGGGCTGTCTTTGCACTCTCTTGATGGTTTATTTTGCTTTGCAGAAGCTTGTCAGTTTGATGAGGTTTCACTTGTCTGTCTTATTTCTTATGGTATGGTCACTTAGGTTTTTATCAGGAATTGGTTCCCAGAATCATATTTTTAAAATACTGTTCTTTACCCAGTGAATGATCTTGGCACACTCATTGAAAATTAATTGGCCAAATACTGTGAGGATTAGTCTCTGAGCTGTTTATTCTATTCCATTGGTCTATATTTCTGTGTTTAGGCTAGTACTCCATTGTTTTGATTACTGGAGATTTCTAGTAAGTTTTGAAGTCACGAAGTGCGAGATCTCTAGGTTGGTTTTTCTTTTTCGAGATGGTTTTGGCTATTCAGTTTCTTGAAATTCCATATAAATTTTAGATTGAATCTTTCTACAAAAAAATGCCTCTGGGGTTTTGATTGGGATTAAATGAACTATGTATATTTTTTGAGTGATATTGATATCTTAATAACAATAAATATTCCAATTTATGAACATGGAATGTCTCTTCATTTGTGTAATTTATTTCAGTAGTGTTTTATAGTTTTCAGTGTACAAATCTTTAACTTCCTTAGTTAAACTTTTTCCTCTGTATTTTATTATTTTTCATGCTACATAAATGAAATTGATTTCTTAACTTTCTTTTTGAATTGTTCATTGTTAGCGTATAGAAATGCAGCTGCCTTTTGTGTGTACATATTATACTATGCATCTTTGCTGAGATTGTCCATTAGTTCTAACACCATTTTTGTGAAATCATTATATTGTCTGCAAACAGAGATAACTACTTATTTTTATTTGGTGTTTTTTATTTCGTTTTCTTGCTTAATCTTTCTGGCCAGGACTTTCAGTGCTATGCTGAACAGAAATGGCATAAGTGGGCATCCTTGCCTTGCTTCTGACCTTAGAAGAAAAGCTTTCAACATTGATAATGGTGTTTACTACAAATTTTTCAAATATGACCTTTATTATATTGAAGTAATGTCCTACTCCTAGTTTGTTGGGTTTTTTAAAATCATGAAATTATATTGGATTTTATCAAATGCTTTTTCTTCATTAATTAAGATAATCATGGGATATCTCCCCCTTTCATCCTGATAACATAGTATGTTACGTTGATTGATTTTAGTATGGTAAGATAGTCTTTCATTCCGGGAATAAATTCCACTTAGCCATGGTGTATACTTTTTAAAAATGTCCTGTTGAATTCTGTTTACTCGTATTTTGTTGAGGATTTTCACATCAATATTTTTAAGAGATATTGGTCTGTACTTTTCTTGCCATGTATTTGTCTAGTTTTGGTATCATGGCACTGTTGGCCTTATAGAATAAGGTGGGAACTATTCCCTTCTATTCAAGTTTTTGGAATAGCTGGCGATGGGTAGGTCTTAACTCCTTTTTGAGTATTTGAGAATTCACCAGTGGTGCCATTTGGTACTGTGAGTTTCTTCAATGTAAGACTTTTTTATTACTACTTCAATCTTCTTACTAGCTACATGTCTGTTAATATTTTTATTTCTTCATGATTCAGTCTTATTCCTTGATGTTTCTAGGAATTTGTTCACTTCATCTGCATTATTCAAGTTTTTAAAATACAGTTGTTTCTAATATTCTCTAATAACTCTTTATAATTCTGAAAAATCACTAGTAATGTCCACTTTCATTTCTGATTTCTCTTCATTTCCCTCTCTTTTTTTCTTGTTAAATCTAGCTGAGGAAATGTGAATTTTGTTGAACTTCTCAAAGGACTGACTCTTAGTTTCATTGATTTCCTATATTGTTTTCTTATTTATTGGTTTCTATTTTTTATTTATTGCTGTTCCAATTTTTTTTCTTACTTTTGGCAACTTTGGATTTACTTTCTTTTTTTTCTAGTTTTTCAAGATGTAAAGTTAAGTTGTTACTATGATAATTTTTTCTAAGGTAAACATTTATAGCTGTAAAATTCCCTCTTTGCTGCATTCTATAACATTTGGTATGTTGTGTTTTAATTTTCATTTGTCTCCAGATATTTTCTTTTTTCTTTTTTTTTTCTGAGTTGGAGTCTCACTCTGTCGCCCAGACTGGAGTGCAGTGGCCACTTCTGGCCACCGCAGCCTTGACCTGCTGGGCTCCGGCGATCCTTCCGCCTCAACCTTCCAAGTAGCTGGAACTACAGGCGCGCGCTACCACGCCCGGCTGATTTTTTTATTTATTGTAGAGATGAGGTCTCGCTGCAGGTGGGTCTCGAACCTGCGGGCTCAGGCAATCCACTCACCTCAGCCTCCCAAAGGCGCGGGATTACAGGCTGAGCCACCGAGTCCAGCTCAGATATTTTCTAATTTCCCTTATGATTTCTTTTTTGACCTGTTGTTTATTTAAGATAATGCTGTTTAATTTCTACACATTTGTGGATTCTCTAGTTTTCCTTATGCTATTGATTTCTAATTTTATTCTATTTTAATCAGAGAAGCCACTTGGTATGATTTCATTATTCTAAAATTTAATGAGTTTTGTGGCCTAACATTTGGTCTACCCTGGAGAATGTTTATATGCACTTGAGAATAATGTGGATTGTGCTGTTGTTGGATCTAGTGTTTTATATATGTCTGTTAGGTCCAGTTGTTCTAAAGTTTTGCTTAATTCTCTATTTGCTTATTAATTTTCCATCTGTTTACTACCCATTATTGAAATTACAGTGCTGAAGGCTCCTACTAGTATTTTATAGTTTTTTCTCCCATCAATTCTGTCAAGGTTTGCTTCATATATTTAGAAACTCTGATGTTTGGTGCATAAATATTTATAATTATTATATATTTTTGATGAATTTACCCTCTTATCATTATATAATGTTTTTCTTTTCCACTTGAGTTTGACTTAAAGCATATTTCATCAGCTATTAATAGTCACCCCTGTTCTGTTTTGCTTACTATTTGTATGGAATATCTTTTTCTTGTAGCCAGTATATATTTGGATTCTTAAAAAAAAAATCCATTCTACCAATATATGTCCTCAAATTGGAGAATTAAATCCATTTACATTTAAAGTGATTACTGCGTGACTGGATTGCTGGCACAGGCCCCTAGTAGCTTCAGGATGTGGAAAAACTGTGGGAGAGCCCTGAGGCCCTCCACTCCTACCATGGACTTTGATGGCCCCTTGAGCCTCATGAGATTCCAGTCCCACATGGGAACCAGTCTAGATATTCCCCTGTAGCACTGCCACAGCTCATGTGGAACTTCGCAGGGCACCAACCCCTGAGCTGCTGCAGCCTATGCCATTTTGAGACCATAGCTCTAGAAGGCTGTGTTCTACAGGGGGCTGTGCTGGCTGCTGGGCCAGGAAGGGAGCAGAAAGATTGGGTCCTTTCATTTGCTCCAAGGACAAATTACACTGCTCCTGCTGTGGCACTGGATAGCCAAATGCTGGCTGCCCCACTGGCCTGAAAACTGAAGTTTTTGTCTGGGACAAAATATGGCAGGAGGACTTGTGAGCTTTGCATTCGGAGTGCAGACTGCCTGTGTTAAAGGTGTGAGAACTGGATGGGTCTTGCTGCTTCCAGCTACTCCTTTCTACCCATGTGAACTCTTTTATGTAACAGAGGCAGTTCTGTTCATCCCTGGAACATTCCCACCAGTGGTCAGGGGACTTCCCGATGTCCATTGAGGTCACTGCTTGAGCACACATGGGAAACCGGAGCAGTGACCTGCCTGACCCAGCCCCCCAAATGACTTTGCCCCCCACCCACCTTGGTGGCTGACACAAGCAGGGGATTTGAGTCTTAAAGCCTCGTTCATTGCCTGGAACTTCTGAGTTCTGGGGTAACATAGGCCAACATAAAGACCACACCCACCACTGCAGCTGGCTCTCTTCTGCAAGTGCCACCACCTGGCCAGAGGTCAACTGACAAATCCCATTACATCTAGTGACATGATAACACAGTGCTTGGGAAGGTCTGTTGCTAGACCTTAGTTCACATCATTGCCCATGCCACCTTGGCTACTCAGGAGGCCTTGAGCCTGTGCATGTACTCAGCACAGCACTACCACAACTGACAACTGAGGTTGTATACAACACCAAGGTTATATACAACCAAGAAAATGCTACAGAGTCTATACCAGTCCCCTGCCACCCTCATCATAGCTGGTACCTGCCCCTGAAACTGAGAAACCAGAGGACTTGTAAGCTCCACACAACATTGTCCCTTACCTAGGAGCTAAGAGCAAAGGCCAAGTCACTGCACATCTTGAAGACTAGTCCATAGGCTAGGGCATTAGAGACCTTCTCCAGGGGGCTTAGAGTTGTTGACCAATTATTTTCAGAAGATAAAACAAAAAACAGACTACAAGTGAACAATTAAAGCCCAAGTGGAGTGTTAAGGGGAGAGTCCTGGAGCCTATCAGAGAGTTCATCAGAAGATTCTACAACACATATAAAAGAAACAGGAATCTGGCAAATGTCAGAGACCTATTATTCTATGGAAAGGGTAGATTAGAGTGCTTTTGGCCTCTTTAATCCCTTGCAGCAGACTACTAGTATTCAAACTCAAGGAGAGTTTCTTTGCCCTCATGAGCCCTAGTGTTGAAGTGGGCTGTGATTTGGGGACTTCTCAATGGGATTATACTGGGCAATCAGCTTGCACAGGTCTCTTCCTTTTCCTCCTGAACCAGAGCTGTAGTAGTGAGTGCCATGCCGGTGCACACCAATAATGTGACTTTGTTTTACTTACGGATGTTCAACTCTTGTATCTTCACATCACCAGATCCCTTGCAGACACACCTCAGCACCATCCTGGAATGCATCTAGACCTAGAAGAGCAACAGGGCCCACAGTAGTTGAGCCTCAAATATTGCCACTCCTAGGGGAAGGGGAAGCACATCACACCAAAGGAGCATACAATAGGACAAACAAATCAGACTGCAGGGTTTTCTGTGTCTCAAAACTTCCCAATTATGGTAAGTTTTTTTTTCCAGCAAAGGCACAGACACAGTGCTGGACTCAGTTGAGAAGCCCCAGTGTTCATGAAGGGTCTTGGAGAAGGGCCTTCCCCATCCCCTGGTCCACTACTTCAGACATTCATTTCTCTCACAAAGGCTCAATGGAAGTGCGCATGTAGACATGCTTTCGGCAGCACTTTGAGGTGACTTCATCCCCACGGGAGGTGTGCCCTTCAAGCTTAGGCATGCATAAGGAGTGTAATCCCACTCCCTTTCTACAAGGAATGTCAGCATGGACAGAGGTACATGTGTGAACTGAAAATCCAGAACTCCTAGACACGGGCATAACAGGAACTTGAACCACTTTCCTGCCAGCCAGTTGGTGGAGCTAAGGTGGCTCCCCCACTTGCCCTAGGGAAGACCTCAGAACATTTTACTGGGATCTGTCTCTGCCTTCTATGTCAGGGTATAACTTTTGCCCACCATATAAAGGGACTGCATATAAACGCGTGTTTCGGTTGCAGCCAGTTCCTACCCACAGGTGCTCCTAACAGCCTGAAGCTAAATAGTTCAACATAGCGAAAAATAAGCTGAAAAAAAGAGCATACCACACCACTGGGGTATGAGATAAGCTTAATAAACTCCTCTGGCATTCTAATCTCATAGGAGATAATGAACACCCAATAATTGCTATTTCAAGCAGCATCTGAGAGAGCCAATGTGCAAAGATTCTCTACAACCAAGAAACTCATACAGAGTCTTTGCTACTGAAAGCACTCAGAACCAAAACTAGATTATAACCTATACACATTAAAGTTACACTCTCAAGGGAAGAAAAGTCAAATCAAAAATAAATTTAAAACTAATAAGAAGAAATAGTCTACCTAGTTGAACCAGAAAAATAATCCTAGCGATATGCAAAAACAACAACAACAACAAAAACAAACAAAAAAACCCAGACTGTAACAACTACTCCAAAAGACCACAGTAGCTCTCCAGCAATGGATCCAAATAAAAATGAACTGTTTTAACTTCCAGATAAAGAATTAAAGGTTGATTATAAAATTGCTCAATGAGACCCAAGAGAAAGTGTAAAACAATATAAAGAAATTTTAAAAAAACTATTCAGGACATGAATGAAAAATTTTCCAAAAAGAAACTTAAAACACACACATACACAAAACTGAACTTCTGGAAATGAGATACTCATTTAGGGAATTACAAAATGTTGTGGAAAATTTTAACAATAATAGACTGGACCAAGTAGAAGAAAGAATTTCAGAACTAGAAGATAAAACTGTTGCATTCGCCCAAACACACAAAAATAAAGTATTAAAAGAACTAAACAATATCTCTAAGACATGTGGAATTATGTAAAATGTCCAAACCTAAGAACAATAGGTGTTCCTGAGGGAGAATAAAAAGTAAAAGGGTTGGAAAACCTATTTGAGGGAATAATTGAGGAAAACTTCCATGGTCTTGCTGGAGATTTAGACATCCAGATTCAAGAAGCCCAAAAAACTCCTGGAATGTACATTGCAAAAAGAACATTGCCAAAGCATATAATCATTAGGCTATCTAAAGTCAGTGTGGAAGAAAGAATTCTAAGAGCAGTAAAACAAAAGCATCAAATAATTTACAAAGGCAAACCTATTCGATTAACAGACTTGTCAGCAGAAACTTTATAAGCAGGAAGGAATTGGGGTCCTATCTTTAATCTCTTCAAACAGAATAACTGTCAGCTAAGAATTGTGTATTCTGCAATACTGTTTCATAAATCAAGGAGAAAAAGTCTTTCTCATGTAAGCAAACACTGAGGGATTTGTCACCACTAGACTGGCTCTACCAGAAATGCTCAAAGTAGTTCTAAACATTTAAATGAAAGGTCAAAATGCACCACTAGAAAGACACTTGAAAACAGAAACCTCACAGTACATTAACAATCAGCAAGATTACTGGAACAGTACCTCACATATCATTATTAACTTTGAATGAAAATGGTCTAAATGCCTCATTGAAAATATATAGATTGACAGAATGGATTTTTTAAAAAAATAATCCAAACATCTTTTCCTTTCAAAATATTCACTTAAGTCATAAAGATTACTACAGAGTCATGGTAAAGAGGCAGAAAAAAGTATTTCAGGAAAATGGAAACCAGAAATGAGCAGAAGTAGTTATTCTTATATCAGATAAAACAGACTTTATATTAACAACAGTGAGAAAAGACAAAAGAAGTCACTATATAATTTATAATGGGATCAATTCAACCAGAAGATATAATAATTTTAAATATATATGCACCTAACACCAAAGTACCTAGCTTTATAAAACAAATTCAATGAGACCTAAAAAAAAAAAAAAAAAGGGTAAACAGGGGGCAAGATGGCGATGGCATAGGTGAACTGGTGAGATTCTCTGAACGAACCAAGACTGCAAACTGCTGAATAGACAGACTGTAAAGCAGAGGGAAAAGTGAACAAAAGCAGAAGACCCTCATAAGGAAGAACAGGTCATTGCAGAAGAGAAATAAAAGCAACCCCACCTTCCCTCAAAAACAGAATTGAAGAGGGGGAGGGAAAGGGGTAAAGGGAGAAAAATCTACAGAAATGAAGAAAAACCAAAAGAAGAGTATGGGTCTCTCCCAGACGCCTGGGAGAGCAGACACTGAGAAAATTGACTTTGGAATACAAACAATGAAAAGTCCCCAGAATGAAGGGTCTCAAAATGCAAATGTAGATATCAAAACAATAATGGAGAGACTAAAAAGAATTGAGGAGACACAAGAAGAAACTAGGAAGGAGCTGATAATTGAGATAACAGTAATAAAGAATACTGTGAATGAAATAAATAACAAATTGATAAGCATGGAAAGCAGAATTACCCAAGCAGAAGAAAGAATCTCAGAGCTTGAGGACCAAAATATAGAAAGAACCCAAACTCTTAAAAACACAGAAAATAAGCTAAAAAAGACAGAACAAAACCTTCAAGAGATGAGTGACTACCTCAAGAGGCCGAACCTAAGAATAATCGGACTCCCTGAGGCAGAAAGAGAAACAGAGACCACATTGGAACAAACTTTCCACGAGATCATTCAAGAAAATTTCCCTCATCTAATCAGTGATACAAAAATTCAAACACAAGAGATTCAGAGAACCCCCGCAAGACAACAAATGAGAAGACCAACTCCTAGACACATAATAATTCGCCTAAATAAAGTAGGCACAAAAGAAAAAATCCTAAAGGCAGCAAGAGAAAAAGGCCAGATCACCCACCATGGAAGACCAATCAGAATAGCAGCAGATTTATCTGCAGAAACCCTGCAGGCTAGGAGAGCTTGGAGCCCTATCTTCAAAATCCTAAAGGATAAACAATTTCAACCAAGAATAACCTACCCAGCCAAGCTAAGGCTTCATCAGTGAGGGAGAATTAAAATCTTTCCCAGATATCCAATCCCTAAGAACTTATGCAGCCACAAAACCATCTCTACATGAAACACTTAAGAAAGTACTAAACACAGAAGAAAAGGAAAAAAGAACAACGTTCTTCACAAGAGTACAGGGAAAAGAATAAAATATACACGAACCAACCCCAAAAGCAAAGAAAGACAAAAAAAAAAAAAAGAAAAAACCAAGTGGAAGAACAATAACTCAATAAGAACTCCATGATAGGGATGACTCTCACATTTCAATAATTAGTCTGAATGTGAATGGACTAAACGCACCACTGAAAAGACATAGAATGACAAAATGGATAAAATATCACCAGGCAACAATATACTGCCTTCAAGAGACCCATCTCACTAGAAAGGACATACACAGACTCAAAGTAAGAGGATGGGAAACAAATTTTCAGGCGAATGGAACACAAAAGAAAGGAGGAGTCGCGATCCTAATTTCAGACAAAATACCATTTAAGCTATCAAAAATTAAAAAAGATACAGAGGGCCACTACATAATGATAAAAGGTTCACTCCATCAACAAGAAATATCTATCCTAAACATATATGCACCCAACATAGGCGCACCAACATTCATAAAGCAACTTCTAGGAAAACTAAAGAAAGACATTGACTCTAACACCATAATAACTGGGGACTTTAATACACCACTCACAACCTTAGACAGATCATCAGGACAAAAAATCAGCAAGGAGATCCGGAACCTCAATGAGACTCTGGACCAAATGGACTTAATTGATACCTATAGAACACTCCATCCAAAGACCACAGAATACACATTCTACTCATCACCACATGGAACATATTCTAAGATCAACCACATAATTGGACACAAATCAAGTATAAGCAAATTTAAAAGAACTGAAATTCTACTATGCACCTTCTCGGACCACAGTGGAATAAAAATAAACATTGACACCAACAAAGTCCCCCCAAAACCCACAAAGACATGGACACTAAACAGCATGATGCTAAATAACTCCTGGGTCAATGATGACATCAAAATAGAGATCAAAAGATACCTGGAAACAAATGAAAATAAAGAAACATCTTACCAAAATCTCTGGGATGCCTTAAAAGCTGTAATAAGAGGGGAATTTATATCCCTACAAACACACATGAGGAAAATGGAAGGAACAGAAATTGACAACCTAACAAGCCACCTAAAGAAGCTGGAAAAGCAAGACCACAAAAACCCTAATTTCAGCAGAAGAACTCAGATCACCAAACTAAAAGCCCAAATCCAGGACATAGAAGACAAAAAGATAATACAAAAAATCAATGAAACAAAGAGCTGGTTCTTCGAAAGGGTAAACAAGATTGATGGTCCCCCTGCTAGACTGACCAAGAAAAAACGAGAAAAAAACCAAATAAGCATAATCAGAAACACAAAAGATGAAGTCACATCTGACCCTGAAGAAATACAAAAGATCATTAGAGACTACTACGTACACTTGTATGGAAACAAACTTGAAAACCAGAAGGAAATGGAAGACTTTCTGACATCACACAACCTACCTAGGTTGGAACAAGAAGAAATTGAGACCCTAAATAAACCAATAACAATCAAGGAAATCGACCACGTAATAAGAAAACTTCCTACAAAAAAAGCCCTGGTCCAGATGGCTTTCCAGCAGAATTCTACA
>NW_007024191.1:0-19677 GCF_000164805.1 Carlito syrichta
TTTTTTTTTTGAGCTGGAGTCTCACTCTGTCGCCCAGGCTGGTGGGCAGTGGCACACTCCCGGCCACCACAGCCTCGACCTGCTGGGCTTGGGCGATCCTTCCGCCTCAGCCTTCCCACTAGCTAGAACTATAGGCATGTGCTACCACGCCCGGCTAATTTTTTTTTTTTAAATTTATTGTAGAGATGAGGTCTCGCCAAGTTGCCCAGTCGGGTCACGAACCTGCGGGCTCAGGCAATCCACGCAGCCTCCCAAAGGCGCGGGGTTACAGGCTGAGCCACCGAGCCCGGGTGGCAAGTGTTATTGTAGAGATCACAGCGTTGGCCTGTGAGAAAGGTCTTTGGTGATTATTAGCCTCCCAGGGAAGGAAAATATTTTGGGACCTACTGTGAGCACAACACTACACAAATGATACAGAAAAATGATGAACTTAGTTCTGTCTCCTTAGGGAGTTTATTATCAAAACTGAACTTGGTTGCAGGCAGCATGTCAACAGTCACAGAGTAACATGGTCTCATTTAGACTGGAGACCCAGGTGTTCACGATATCACAACAGGAGATAAGAATGATAATATCTACAAGCAGTTTATAATTATAATAATTCTCTCATTGTTTTTACACATGTCATTTTACTTAATTCTAACAACAGTTGTGTGAGTTGAAGGGGCCAAAGTTTACCAGCCCATTTTACAGGCAGAGAAATGAAGCAACTTGTTCAAGATCCCTCTAATAGTTTGGTGACAAGTTGATAGTGCAAGTCTGCTTTAGAATTTCTGAAGTTTCCACTAAAAGGAGGAAAACAGGAGTGGGACCTGGAAAGGGCTCATGGTCATGGATTGTTAAGAGTGTCTAGAGGAGGCACAGTTTGTGTGTGTGTGTGTGTGTGTGTGTGTGTGTGCGTGTGTGCACACATGCTCACACATGTAAGATTGATTTTGGAAAAGGCACAGAAGTTGTGTGAGAGGCAGCAAAGCCCTTTAACAAAACTATCAATAGTTGCTAATTTAAAATCAACTAACTAACCAAAAAAAAAAACCACAAAAAACCTCTAAGTCCTAACACTACCAGAGATTATTCCAAGTAAGAAATCTTGAGTTCAAGCTTCCTGTTTTAGTACTCCTGGAGGACCTACTCACTAGAAAACCATTTGAGAACAAAAAGTTCCATCAAATACTGTGACACTGGATTTGAAATTAGCTAACAAATTTTGAGAATAGCAGGAATATTGTTCACATTTGACTTGCCCCCAAAAGACAAATTAAGCAACAGAGTTCCTTTATGATTCTGTTTTCTCCAAGAGAACTTTCATGGAGATAATTTTGTTTCTCTTTAAAAAATACTTTAGCAGCTGTGAAAAATAAAGTTACCGTAGTTCAATAGGATGTAAATAAAAGAGGCCCAGTCAATTCAAGGTTGTAATTTGAGAGAGCACCATTATTTAGACTCTACTGGTATTGAAATGAGAATAAAAATGACCTCAGGTCATGGCGCTATTTCCAATTAAAATTTTTTTAAAAAACTGCTTTGAAAACTGTGCTACACACTTAAAACTCATATCTCCTGGTGGCTGGGGATTTGATATTCCACACAGTACCTAGAATTCTGTAATTGTTAATAGGTATGATTATGTTTACTAGCATATGCTTATTTTCTACAATTTTGATAACAGGATTTAGTGAATCAATTGCTGTGTGTTCTAGAGTTTGGCAGTGTAAATCGAGGAATTCATAATTAGGTATAAGTACAGTAGATTTAGAGAATAACCAGTCTACTTAGAGATGCCCAGGTGAACCACAGGCTGGTTCCCATTGTTGTTCAGGACCTGGCAAGAGATCCTTCCTAGCAGTTCTATCCGCAGCAACTCCCATTCTCAGCCTTTCTTTAGCATGTCATTCTATTTTATTTTCCTCATATCATTTACTGTAACTTGATGTCATCTTGTGTATGTGTTCAGTCACATCCTTGCTGTGTCCCTTCCACAGTGTTAGACCTTTGAGAGGACAACTCCTGCCTTTGTACCCAGAGTTAGCAAACCATGGCCCACAGGCCATACTCTCAGGTTGAGAATACTCTTTCCATCTTTAAAATGAAAAATCTTAAATTGAAGACAAGCAAAATTTTGTGACACGTGAAAATTATGTGAAATTCCATTTTCAGTGTCCATATGGAAAACTTGACTGGATTGCTGCCATGCCTGTACATTTCCATATTGTCTATGGCTGCTTTGTGCTTCAACGTGCAACAGTAGAATTGAGTAGTTTCCAGAGACTATATGGTCTGAAAAGCTTGAAATATTCACTATCATGACCATTACAGAAAAAGTTTGCTGATCCTATTCTATGCCCAGCAAAATGCCTGGTAATTCATAGGTGCTTAATAAATGTTGCAGATGAACGAATAAAGAGCAGGGCTCAGCCGGGCTCAGTGGCTCAGCCTGTAATCCCGCGCCTTGGGAGGCTGAGGTGAGAGGTATTGCCTGAGCCCGCGGGTTCGAGACCCGCCTGGGCAACTTGGTGAGATCTCATCTCTACAATAAATCCAAACATTAGCCGGGCGTGGTGGCGCGCGCCTGTAGTTCCAGCTACTTGGAAGGCTGAGGTGGAACGATCTCCGGAGCCCAGCAGGTTGAGGCTGCGGTGGCTGGGAGTGGCCACTGCACTCCAGTCTGGGAGACAGAGTGAGACTCCAACTCAAAAAAATAAAATAAAGTAAATAAAAATGAAAAAAATAAAGATCAGGGCTCGGTAAGAGTTGTTTTCCAAATGTTCCTGGCCTACTGCTGATGAACAAGAAGGAGGAACAGATGAACCCAAATGAAATATTAATTCCAGGATCTCAAACAATCACAGAATCAAAGGGGTACCCTGGAGGGAGAGGTGGAATCTGCTCAGAAAATTTGCTTACATTTCTTTAAAAAAGATGGCAAAGTACCATCTCAGGAACATGATGGTATCGGTATCTTAGGTTCCGGTGTCTAGAAACTGGGTACTTTCAGTTTTCTTTTGGTCTAACACATTTTCTCTACTTCAGCTCTTCTTTCCTGCCTTTGATCTGTAATCTGACTAAAGACTGAACTCTGGTTTTTACCACCTCACACTCAGCTGACCTCCCTTCCAAAAAAAGTCAGTCTCTTAATCCTCTTAATAAAAAGGCCCATGTAACTGGGAGAATACCTTCGAAATAGTCCACAGTACAAAAAGACGGTCTGAAAATAACAAGGAGAAAAAAATGTACTAAACGCATCTGCACACACACAAAGTTGCTAGGGAAACACGCAGTCCCTTGCAAACTGCCGGCACCATCACATTTATAAAGAATTGACAACAACTGACCTTTGTCTCCCCTCTTCCTGCCTGCCTTTTACCAGGCACAGAAGAGACTTGTGGCTTGAATGATGCTTTTGATAGGCAGATTTTCAGATTCGGTGCTGTCTGCCTGGATAAGGGGTTCTTGGTTTATGGCTCTGCTAAGAGCTAGAAAATCTTTTATGAGTGTCACCTCCATTATGACCCAGTCTCTGCAGTTGAAAGGTACATTTTCACATCGGAATTTGGCTTCTATAGTCCTGAGGAGAGAAATGACATATTTTGTTGCATTATTTAAATATTCCTGCTGAACACCAAATTAAAAATATCCATTAAAGGTTTATTTGATATCTTCCTAATTATTGCCCATTGCGCATTTGACAAATTATTTACACATTTTAATAATTGCGACTTTCTTTGGAAGTGACATAAAAACAATTACTTTTTCGAAATTCCACTGTGTATATGCTTTTGAAACTACATAGCCATTAAAAACAGTCTGTCGAATTAAAGGTTGGGCAATTAATTAAGTGCAAATTCTGTAAAACTGGACCAAGGAGAAAATTTATCAAACCTATGAAATATGACCTATCTTGTCCAAAAGACAAATATGTTTAAACAAAAGATGAAAATTGATGACAAAATTACGGGTAGCAAAATGCACACAGAGCAAATATAAGACAGCTGCACTTGGTTTCAGCATGTTGGGTTTACCCTTACAGAATTCATGATTCATTACCTTCACCGTCTTGTAAAACTTTTCGTAGTTAATCTCCAAAGTACTGTATCTGGGATAATAAAAGTTCTCAATAAGAACTTGGAAGACCACTCTATTAATGATTTGCTGGCCTTTAGAGGAGTCCAATGAAATGCAACCCAAATTGGGGACAGTAACCCCAGGGTAGGGCTCCCTAGGGCAATTGAAAACCACTTTGTCCATATGGCTATTTCTGTTTGTTTCTCTCCTTTTGGATTTTCTGACATGGTTTGCCTTTCTTCCTCACTCACACTGGTTTTCAGTATCAAAAGTCTTCATTCCACTTTTATCTAGAAAGAACTCTACCAGTGTTAAAGCCTTGGCTCTTACCACAAGCGACACATCCAGTGTGGGTTTAGAGTCTACAGCAGGGGCCACCAGAAGGCAGAACAGCAGTTTACATGGGTTGTATCTGTAATGGGCTCAGTACATGTGTATTACAAGTTCTGGATGTTACACTCAGGCGTTCAGGTTCACAAATCAACATCAACGCTGGTACAAAGTGGGCGGAAGAGGGAGGTGGATTTGTGGACTGTGGGGATTGTTAAGGATACAAGGCTGTTATTTCCATATTAAAATGTAATGGTCTCATTAAAGTTAAAACCACTGTTAAACTTGATTGAGTAAATTAGTTAATTAACCATAGCATCCAGCGCATTCCTCCAGGGTATACCTCTATTCCTTAAGATGTGGAACAATTGCAGGCTCAGCTTATAGGGTCTTATCTGGGGTAGTATGATAACAGTCATCTTAGACTGACTTACTGCAGAATCTGTTTTAAAAAAATCAAAAGCTAGAAGGAGACGGTTACATGGTGTTAAAAGAAGATAGAAATAGCCTACCAATGAAAGAAGATGTATTTTATTTTTAAGCTGAAATCTCTGAAGTTGTTCCTGATTTAACAAAAATCACATCACCTGATAAACAGTTTGTGGAGCGTTTTAAATCAGCTCAGTAAAGCACTTTCTTTTCTTTACACATTCTGCCCTTCTTTCCTTTTCTTTGCTTGAATACCCAAAGTTATCTCTGTGAGTGTGGCTGAAACTTTTCAAAAGCTTTGTTTGGGGTTGTGTTTGAATCATTGACTCTAAATCAAGGTTGCAGTGAGTTTTTGTGGGTGAGTAGGTGGATAGAGGAAGATTTAGGAAATATTTCCAACTTGTCTTCTTGAAACCTGCTTTTGAAATACTGGTTTCCAGTAGATTGGCTACCCATGACACACCTGGCCAACCAAGCTGTTCTTGAAAGAAGTCAGCCTAACTTCTGGTATATCTTAGTTTCTACAAATATAAAATAAAGGTAATAATAATTAGCTACTTCCTAGAGTTATCATAATGGTTAAGTATGTGAATATGTAAAGTGCTTAGAATGGTGTCAGGCATATGTTAAGTTTCAAGTAAATAGTGACTATTATTATTTCTGATCATAGAGACAGGGCAGGGCAGGGACGGAAAATGGTCCAGAAGCAAGGCAGCCAGAACTTCTTGTTAACAGATTACCTCCCAGATGGGCTTTATCTTGGATGCCGTGTTGATAGGGCCAGAAATCTCCAGATGCTGAGTAGCCAGGAAATCTGGGTTTTAGTTGACTTTTTAAAATCTGCCTTTCTCTAACCTAGTTTATTGTCTAGTCAAAGCCTGGAGTAAAAAGCTATGCTGAGGTAGGGTCTTGTGATGGTTGCATAAAGTTTGCCATTTAGAAAGACAAGTCTTGTAGATCCCATCTGTAGAGGGAACAAAACAAAACTTAAACTATAAAGCAGAACTGAACACAATGGAGTAATGTTCTTATCCCTAGATGGATATGGCACTTATGTAGATAGATATTTTAAGAAATATGTCTTTGTATTTTGTAGCAATTTGAGATCTCTCCAAATGGAGAACTTGAAGGATTTGAAAGAAAGCAATATATTTGGGAAGTTAGAGCAGGGAACATGGTGAAAGATTGAGAAAGTGACATAGAGAAGAGAGGCAAGCCAATATATAATGTAAAAAAACTATATAACTATATGAAATGGTTTCCAAAAAGGAAACCAGGTCAGACTAATTATTTTCTTTTTTAATTTTTTTAATTTTAAAGATGTGGGGAAACTAATTATTTTCTAAAACTATTGGTTTGAAATAACAATCAGATACCAAGATACTTCCTGAATTGACATTCAACAAACCTACACAAAAAAATGATAGCATTTACTAGGCATTTATGTCATGGCTTAGAAAGCCGATTCTAAGCCACTGTATAAATTCATTTTAACAACCATGTAACTTGTGCAGTTGCTACTATTATTCCCATATGATGAAATTGAGGCACAGAGAGGTTTATAAACTTGTCTAAGGTCACCAAGCTAATAAGAGGTAGTTTTCAAATTTGAAATGATACACTTTGACTTCAAAGCACATATTCTTTCCATTATACTACACCACCTCTATTAGTTTTAATTTCACTCTCTGAAAGGGGTGAAAACCTCTTATATCAGTGTGCCTTACTTAAGTATCGAGCCCTGGAATCAGGTAACCTGGGGTTTTAATCCCAGGTCTTTAATTATTATTCATGTGATCATAGAAAACATTATTTAACCTCTCTGAGGTTTCATATTCCTAAGTATAAAATGGGAACCATAATAGCTCCTATCTGCAGATAGGTAGTTGCTGCCTTGCTCAAAGCTCCATGGCTCAGCCTGGAAATGCCCTGCTGTTTGGGGATGGTCCTCATGCCTGCAGATAGCTTCTTCAAGCACCAACGTCTCTCTACTTGAAGGTTTCCCCTGGCTCCAAGGGCCGGCTCACCCTGCACATGGGCGAGCTAAGAGTGCTGGGGGTGATATCCCCAGGAATGATGCTCAGATGATGAGAACAGAAGCAGGTGGATAAGCTTCCCAGCCTCCTTGTCCCAGGCGGCCAACTCCATGTCCCACTCAGTCTGCTGAAGGGTCTTCAGTTGGATCGGGTTCCAGATACCCAGCAGTCAACAGCTTGTTGCAGCACCTCCTACTAATTTTCCTCCCATCCCAAGTCACTTTCCCAACCCTTTCCTGTGTTCTTGCCTTAACTTCCCAAATAACCTCTTTTCAAATCCTTCACATTATTTTTGGGGAGAGAACCCAAACTCTCAGGGTTGTGAGAATTCAATTAAATGACGTATGTAAATAGTCGGGGCCATGTCTGGCATGTAGTAGATGCCCCAATAACCATAAGTTTTATTATCTATGATGATTTATTATATCGATATATGAAAAGTTGACTGTAATGGGGAAGCTATAATAAAGAGTCTGATTCCAGAGACAGGAGTATGTGGTGAGGAAGGTCAGGTCCAGATCAAATGGAAAGATTCTGTAAGAAAATATACCAGAGTCCCAGACAATCCTAAGGCTGCTGCTCAAGAAATGTCTCTACCTTCAGAACATTCCTTGTATATGACTCATCTGAGCTATTTGGTGAAGCTGCCCAGCTTACTCATTCCAAATCCATGAGAGTGGTGACTGTTTCATGAATGGCCTTTGGCCAAGAGGAAGGAGACATGTGACTGGTATCCAAATCACAGCACTTATTTTGCACTCATAGGGCATCCGTTTTCTTGGCCTCTACAGAAACGAGCATCTGAATTTGAAGGATAAGCAAATGTGTCTAAAGGAGCTTTGTGGAAAGAGGATACCAAGGAAAAGAAAAGGAAAAAGAACAGCCAGAAAGAAATACTGTTGGTCCATCAAGAGAGACAATGCCTTCCTCAGTGACTGAGGGAAGAAAGTATATTTATCGTTTCACTTATTGGAAGAATGTAATCTTCCTTAGTGAAGGTTATTTAAAGAAATAAAATTATCTTCCTATTGAAGTCTAATCTATTTAAATGATGACTGTATTCTTGAATACATTTTAATTCTGTAAAATTATTTTGGCCTTAGTTTTGTAATCTGAGGTTTACCTAATTCTCTAATAACACGAACACATTAAAAGAGTAAAACTCCATTTTTTGATGTTTACTGCTGACAGCTTTTAAGCCTCATTCATCCCTCTACCATGTCTGCTCCACACCTGAGCACACTAATAAGAAATCCCAGTTAATCCTTCTTTTGGTGTGGGCAGGCAGTTTAAACCACGAGTGGGAACCTGCCTGTGGACCCACCCCTTAACCATGCTAAGAGTCCTTTCCCTCCTCTCTCAAGGTATTTTGAATCTGTTTGGAAGTCTGCCCTGCTCTCTCCAGAAAGCCTCATTATGTGAATAACAAACTTTTTCATACCCTCTTGGTATATGCATGGTGTAAATAGTCGGAGCCATGTCTGGCATGTAGTAGATGCCCCAATAACCATAAGTTTTATTATCTATGATGATTTATTATATCGATATATGAAAAGTTGACTGTAATGGGGAAGCTATAATAAAGAGTCTGATTTCAGAGACAGGAGTATGTGGTGAGGAAGACCCGCCTTGGTGTCATGGGTCTTGGCATCTGAATCACATTTTGGGTAGAGTCCATCCTGTTTCCTGCAGCGTGATCCCAATAGAAGCAATTTGCTTTACTACAAAAATCACCACAGAAGTCCCTAAGATAACAAACACTTTTGGGAATTTTTTAAAATGGATGTTATTTATTTAAGGAGGGGTCCATATTTCTGTGGTAAGAGTTCAGGGTAGAGGTCTGAGGCTTAAGAGGAGAGAATGAAAGGATGGATCATGGATGACCACTGAAGGTCGGGGTAGAGATGAGAGTGAGCTCATCGTTCCCTTCCCAGCAGCAGAATAAAGAGATCTGGGATTTACACACAGCCTTTGCTTTAAAAAAGTATACCTTTTTGAACTCTGCAACATATATTGGACACTGTCACGAACTGGAATTTTAATGAGAAGAATTAGCAATCCAGTGAACAATCTACAAAATGTCTCACAGGTAAAATATATATTAGGGGCTTAGGCTAATGAACAGACTAGAAATATGAATGCACAGAAATGTGACAACAGCATAAAAGTCTACATTCATATTCCATTGATTGTAGAAAAAGAATCTTTATTGTGGTTTGCACAGTTTCACAATAAGCTGCCCAAATTCAGGGCATTGAATCAGAATTATACAACTAATCTCCTAGTCCTCCAGCCCTTTGTTTATAACACTCAAGTGTTGGCATGTATGTAAAAATGTAAAGAAAAGCCTGTTTACCTTGTGATCTTGTAATCTTTAGTTTTTACTTTTAATTATTTCACAAATATTTCATCACGACAACTTAATGGATAAAAAGGTAAGATTTTTTTCAAGACTGCAACACCTTAATTTGTTTTAACTCATTAAAAAATCTGCTTGATATAAACATTTAAATATACATGATGCAGGCAGTCAAGAATCTGTGCAACTAGTTTCTGGAAACATTATATAGATTTATATATTTAGCATAAATATTTATATATCTAAATTATGAGTGAACTTAGAATGTTACAAATAGACTTTTTTCATTTCAAATTTACTTTAAACCAAAGATTACAAAGAGGTGGCCCATGAGAGAGAGATAGTAACAGTTTAGGCTCACTGTTAAACTGTAATCATAAAAAAAGAATACTTTGCAAAAAAAAAAAAGAATCCCAATATGTTCGAATTCTCTCACTCTTACTATAATTGATGGTGTTCACTGGTGAGGCAAAATGAAAGAGTAAAATTATTTGTATTGGAAAGAAAATGGGCAGACAGTAAAATAAAAGCACAAAATATCATTCCTTCTGTGGCAATGACTGTGTTCCCTCTGTATTCCCTCAATACTCAGGCTTCTCCTACATGCCAATGGCTTCTTACTGCTGAGCTGTGGATCTCAGCTGCAAGAGTTTCTCTTGCCGCAAGGATGTTGGGTCTTTGTGTGTAGGTGGTACTGGTGGATAAATATTTTGGCCTCCTTGCCCCTCAAGTAGGAGGCTTTGGACTTGTGTTCCATCCTACACTGTCTCCCAGAAGTCCTCCATAGGATTGAGCCCCAGGTGCTGATAGCAGTCTGCTTATTCATAACACTTGAGGGAAGGGCTTCAGTTCCCTGCCTCAGTTCCCTACTCCATGATGCATCCTGGAATCACCTTCCATTCCAATCCTTGTCGTGGCGTCTGGTCCTGGGCAAACTCGACTGAAGACATCTTCCAGGACTGAATCTCTTTGCTGTCCATTTTTTGTACCTACTTCTTTCTCCTTCTCTTTCTCTCTCCCCTCTTCCCTCACAGTTTGAATACCAGCTGTGTGCCTATACTGTGTGTGGTGCTAGAAGTTTCCAGTCAAGTAGACCCTGCAGAGGGAGACAGAAGTTACAGTAAATGCTGAGTTTAACTTTGGTGAGTTCAACTATATGCAAAGTTTTAAAAAGTGAGAATAAGAAATCATGATTTAAATGACCGGGGTTGCCATTCTGTTCAATAAATGCAGACCCCAGCTGGAGCGTGAGATGGGGGCAGGAAGTGGGAGTTTTCTCTGAACCTCAGGTTGTCTGTGCGTCTCATAGAACATCATCTTGTGTTGAGTGTGATTCTCACATTTAAAAATTCAACATGGTTCTATTTTTCATGCATTGTGGTCCCTAAATGCAAGCCAACTACTTTATGAGGTGCTTAACTGAAGGCATTGTGATTTTTCCAATGCAGGGGAAAAAACAAAAACTGAACAAACAAACAAACAAACAAACAAACAAAAACTAGCCATGATGGACTCATTGAGAAACAGTAAGTCCCTCTGTATCAGGGAACTTTCTAAGGAGATTTTGAAAGATAATTTTATCCTACATAATCCGTACCAGGTTCTGACTTTTCAATCTGATTCTCATAAGATATGACTCTACTCTTATTACAATGCAATGTGGTAAGTGTTTTCTGGAAGTGTGCTAATGGGACATTATGGGAACATGGAGAGAGGACCAATGCTGGTTGGTCCAGCCAGAGACAGTTTTCAGAGCAGGTTATGCTTGAGTTGGGTTTAAAAAATGAGTGAATGTTTGCCTAATGTTTGGAGGAAGGAAATAAATGTAGCTCTTAAAATTCTACCACAAAAATATCAGCTTTGCCTTTCTTAATCCCAGTGCACAGATCTTGTGGCTTTTACTTTAATCACCAATATAGACTATCTGTACTGGGCAAGCTTTTGGGAAGATTAGAATGAGATCCACTCTATCTGATGTTTATTTGAGACATCTGATGTTTGGACAAAACAATTTAGTGAAACTTTTTCTTGCCTGTTCATTTGGTCTCCGAAGGATGCATTAAGTAATGTCAATGTATGAGTCTGAATTCTCTGCGAAGCGAATTTGAAAGCGGGGTCATCCACATGCAAGACTTATTAGGGGGAAATGATTATAAAGAAACATGTAAAGGAATCTGAGAGAGATGTGGGGTGAGCCGTCAGACTATGGAGTCGTTCTGATCCTTTGAACTAGAGGAAGGAAGGATGATTGAGTGGAAGTTCTGAGGATGTTTGGCAAAGGTAATGAACCACTGTGGCCTGTCACAGAAGTCCCATTCCTTGGGGCATGGGCCTGTCTCTATGCCCCTGTTGCCCTAAACACTGACTGGGAGCAGCTTACCTGTGGGAAGTGCAACCTCTTTGAGAATGTGATGATGGGTTTCAGAGTACAGCATTTGGGTCTGCCAGTCTGATATGCTTCCCAGTGTCAGAGTTCTGAGATGTCAATTTTCATGGCTACTAGTATCCATTTTTTCCCCAAATGTGACACATACCACAGAGACTACTTGAGATGATGTAAGGTAGTACAATGAATTGTTTAATATGGAAATTATTTTCTTTATCATTCTCTTTCATTCTGTAAGTGAAGGAGAAAGACTCAGGTTGCTGCTATTATTTTGTAATCTCCCTTTGACCAACAGCCACACCTCAGGCTTATAATCTTTAGCAGGTTACAGTATCCAGACAAAACAGAATAACCTTGTTTTGTTCTGATGTCCTCTTATCCTTATAGGAATTTTAATTGTATTTCTACTTATGGTTAATGATATTGGTTTTCAATTTATACAGTTCAAATTAATTTTATTCTTTGAAAATAAATTGAATTACATTTATAAATAGGCATCAACTTAAAGGGTAAGAACTAAAGTACAGAGAGCAGGTGGTCATGGGGGAAAAAGCATGAAAATGGTACCAAACTGGAGTTTGGGTAACTCTGACTTAGGCTATCTGAAAGTAACATGCTTGGTCTATGTTTAAGTTTTCACAGAAAAAAACCTTTACCACCTCACAATTTTAAGTTATGCCTTTTCCTTCTGGACAGGGTCACTGAAAGGACTGTCCAGTTTTACAGTGTTTCTGTGATTTTGCAGCAGAAGATGTTGTTGTTCACTCAGTTACTCATCCTTTAAACAAATCCCCAGAGGACAAATTCAGCTTGAAGTTAGTTCTAGGGGGATAAAAAGTATTGTCTCTGAACAAAGGTGTATACTTTTTCCTGTCAGAAAAAGACAAGTATACCTGTCATGATGCTTGCCTTACCTTCTAGAATCCTTAGGGCTGAATTTACTGCTTTTATGTTCTCATCTGTTCCAATCTGGCACCTGAAAGCACATTCTCTTCCTAGTTTCTTTAGAGAACTCTGTTATTTAAAAAGATCTTTAGGAGATTCAGATATCCCTGGGTCCTTCGGCTTTCTTACACCATCCACATAGGCTAGCTCAATCTGCCTGTATCAGCTGGGATAAGCTGGGCTGTACTGTGGTAATAAACAACCCTCAAATTTTAGTGCCTTATAAATAGCAAAAGTTGATTCTTGCTCATGCTTTATGTCTGTTTCAAGTTAGCTGGTGGGCTCTTCGTTAAATCTCCTTATTGAGAAACAGGCGGACAGAGTCTTCACTACCAGGCTGATTGTCAGTTACTATGGAAGGGCAAAAAAAGATCAGGGATGTTTATTCATTTTCTTCCAAAGGTATCACCATGAAAGTTACATATTTCATGTCTTCTCATATTTCATCGGTTAAAGCACATATCATGATGATGCCAAACTTGAAGGAGGAAGGTGCGCACAATTCCACCATTTTCTTGAAAGGATGGGTATAACAACATTGGTGATTAGCCCTAAATAGTACCACAATGCCATACCCTGTCAGTTGGGAACTCAGCTAAGGCCTCCTTGGTATCCCTGCAGCTTCCTAAGTCAGCCTTTGCTACAACTTGCTGGCCTGACATCATCTGTTTTTGACCATTGCTTTCCCTTCCTGCAATTGTTATCTACTGTTGCTGGTCTTGTTTTAACTCATATTGGGGAGGTTTTGTTGTCCTTGAGTCCCCCAATGCACCCTTAAAACTATGTTCTTGTTTGAAGAAGAATTTTGCTGCCAGTTTGGAATGCAGCGAAGGGAAATTCAGGCGAGAAAGTAACCTTGAATTGTTGAGAGGATCCTCTGGGTAATTTGCTAGTTTGTTGACTGACTATTATATCCCAGTGTCTAGAATAGAGCATGACACATGGTAGGAGTCCAATAATACTTAGTGAATGAAAGATTTCAATATATCATCATAGATTCTAGACATTTTAAAATTATTTTCTGCCACACGGAATTTCCTACTGCCTGACACTCTCTGAACTCTTAACATAATGCTGAAATTTCCCATTCTCCTTCCCTTTACATCATATCATTTTTTTTCTTCCAAACTCTTCACCTCATAGCCTTTAGAGTTGCCGGCAAAGAGCCATCAAATTCCTTTTTTCCACTTATGTGAAAGTATTTAGAGTTTTCTATGTTTTACTCTTGACTTCTATACTATGAATTAAAGACCTTAGTTTTCATGCTCAGAGGACACTATCATGGTATGTTCCTAGGTTAAAAAAAGAGAGTTGGGAACTTCCTTAGGATAAAAGTGTCACATCTCTTGAAAGCAAAATGTGGCTGCAGTCAGTGCTTATTTTTAATAATGCTCTTATCTTTCTGTCAAAATACATTTTAATGTGAATTATTTAAGCCAAGTTTTTTTTCAAAATAAGTGCATATATCAATAAACAGTTCATTTCCTTTTTATTGCTGAATGATATTCTATTGTATGGAGAATACCACATTTTGTTTATTCACTTACCAGTTGATATGAATGTGAGTGCTTTAATTTTTTTTTGAATGTTATAAATAACACAGACATATATTTTTATTTCTTCTTAGAGTGAATTACTGGATTTTATAATAAGTGTATATATTTTTAACTTTTAAAAATCCATTGATTCTTTTTCCAGAATGACTATTATTTTGCATTTATACTAGCAATGAGGGTTCTCGGTACTCAGCATCCTCATCAACTCTTGGTATTGACAGTAATTCTAATTTTATTGATTTGGTAAATTTATAGGAGTATCTTGTAGTTTCTTTTTGCATTTCTCTTATGATCAGTTATATTAAATTTTTTATTTGTTTGTTGGCCATTTGTATACAGGCATACATCAGAGATATTGCTGGTTTAGTTCCAGGCCACCACACTAAAGTGAGTGTCAATAAGGCAACTTACACAATTTTCTTTTTTTGGTTTCTCAATGTGTATAAAACTTTTGTTTTCACCATACTGTAGTCTATTAAGTGTGCAATGGCATATGTCTGAAAAAAGAATGTCCATAGCTCAATTAAAATGCTTTATTGCTAAAAAAAAAATGCTGATGATCATCAGAGTCTTCAGTGAGTTGTAATAATTTTCCTGGTAAAAGGTCTTATCTTGATGTTGAAGGCTGCTGACTGATAAGGGTGGTAGTTGTTGAAGGCTGGGCTGGCTGTAGAGATTTCTTACAATAGGCCATACGTGGCGGCTCAGCACTTTGGGAGGCTGAAGTGAGAGGATTGCCTCGGCCTGGGGAGTTGAGAGCAGCCTGGGCAACTTGGTGAGACCTCATCTCTACAGTAAATCACAAATATTAGCTGTGTGTGGTGGCATGCATCTATAGTTCCAGCCTCTTGAAAGACTGAGGCAGAAGGATCACCTAAGCCCAGCAGGTCAAGGCTGCAGTGGCTGTGAGCATGCCAGGTCACTCCAGCCTGGGCAACAGAGTGAGACTCTGACTCAAAAAAATAAATAGATAAAATAAGATAACAATAAACTTTACTGCATCAATTGAGTCTTTCTGTTCTAGATCTCATCCAGTATAGCACATTAATTTAGTCATCATGTCTACCCTTGTGGCTATGTCAATTTCTCAGATTTTAAAATTTTTATTCTTGATGACTGGGACATTTTGAAGAGTACTGGTTAGGCATTTTGTAGCATGCTCCTTTATTAGAATTTGTCTAATGTTTTTCTCATGCTAACACTGTGGTTATGAGTCATTACGATGAAGATGACAGTGATAGAGTGTCATTTTTATATTATACCAAGGATATATAATAGCAACATAATTTATGACTGTTGATGTTGACCCTGATCACCTAGCTGAATCAGTGTTTGTCAAGTTTCTCCACTGTAAAGTTATTCTTTTGTCCCCATTCCATATTGTACTCTTTGGAAGTAAGTCACTATGCAGTGTCCATTTAAGGAATGGAGAGTTAGTTTTTCTGGACATAGAATTCTTGGATGACATTTTTTTTTTTCCCCTTTCAGAGCACTTTGGATATGTTATTTCAATATCATCTGATCTCCACAGTTTCTGATGGGAACTTAGTAGCTTATCTCATCTTTGTTCCCCTATCTAATCTTGCTGCTTTCAAGATTTTCTTATAGTTTTTGGCGAACTTTTTTAAAGTGGAGAAAGTGCTTTTTTGCTTCCAAAAGCTAAAGTTCCTATCCCACAAAAGTGGTAAAAAGTGATGATGCTAATAACTAAAATGATGTAGCTCCAGGTCAAAATGAAAAGTATTAAGAGTAGTGTTAAGTACTAATGGCCACTAAGTGATATTGTGGTTTATTTGACTACTTAATGATTTAGTTGAGTTCTTTAGAACTTCTAATAAAAAACAGGATAAACTGCTATGGAGAAAAGTAGGAGAAAAACAGGAGAATGGCAATTCTGTGTTCTTATAACCCTAGATTCCATCTTTTCTTTCTTTACTTCCTGAGTAATTCTGTTGGCTTTTCGCTGAAGCTTGCATGAACTTTCATTTCAGTATCTGATTTCTGAGCGTCTATAATCTATTATTACCTTGACATCTACAAAAGGGTTTTACTGTCAAGTAAAAACTGTCCTGTGAGGAAAGAAAAGACTATTATTTTGAGAATAGATTTGTGACCAATTCAAACCCATTGTTGTGATTTTCTTGTTGTATACAATGTCTGTTGACTGTATTAGATTCCTTAATTCCTGGAGACATGAACTACATCATGAGACCATTTTGGTGGGAACAGAGTTGGACAACAAGAAAATTCTATTAGTATCCAAGCTCTGATGGTAGATAAGATATAAAGAAAGAGAACTAATATTGAGTGAGAACGTACCACTTGTTAGGTTTCATGGTAGGCACTTTACATGCTTCATTTCTTATTTAATCTTTTTTTTTTTTAGTTGGAGTCTCACTCAGTTGCCCAGACTGGAGTGCAGTGGCCGCTCCCGGCCACCGCAGCCTCGCCTGCTGGACTCCAGTGATCCTTCCACCTCAGCCTTCTGAGTAGCCGGAATTACAGGTATATGCCACCACGCCCGGCTGATTTTTTGATTTATTGTAGAGATGAGATCTCGCTGCCCAGGCGGGTCTCGAACCCGCAGGCTCAGGCAATCCACTCACCTCAGCCTCCCAAAGGCGCGGGATTACAGACTGAGCCACTGAGTCCGGCTCCCTTATTTAATCTTTACAACAGTCCTTCAAGGTAGTTATTACTATAACAATTTTACCTTTGATATTATTCTTAGGGAAATTAATTTTTTTTTCTCTTTGCTGTTTAACTGATTTTAGCATCTTAGCTAAAGCTATGTTTGGCAATGCAGAGCATTATCTCATTACTTGAATTTGAAGTGCCTATTTTTCTTCTGACCCCAGTTTTGTTCAGTAGTGGCTACATGACACAATTTTAGCACATGAGAGTCAGATTTAGGATTGGTGTTCCAATGGTTGAAAGAAGAAAAATTTTATTTTCTTGCTGGATTTGAACATAAGAGGATATTGCCATGTGGCTGCTGATAGCTTTCTTGCCACTGTATGAGGTCTGCAGAAGAAAAACATGGCTAAGAGCACAGGAAAATGAAAAGAACCAGGTCTGGGTAAAGTTATTTAACTCTTGCATTAACTCACACCCAAAGCTAGGTAATGTATACGTTTAAGTTACATGAGCAAAAAAATTCTCCTTTTCCTTAAGTCATCATGAACAGGGGTTTCTGCCATTCACAGCTGAAATAGTACTGACTGATATAATCTTTTTTTCTCATTCCTCCATGGAGAACATCTTAGCAAATACTTCTTTATAAAGGGAATTATTCTGAGAATGATGCAACGCTATTTGATTCTTTGATCCTGTAATTTGAGGACTAAAGGTCCTTGGATCAGTCCTGTCCTCTTTCTGGGCTTTGAGTTTCCCTTTTGAGGAATAAATTCATTTCTTTTTTAAGTGTATTAAACTATATCTCTAATGACTCTTCTTGGTGTAAAATTCTCATTCTAGGAAATCTTTATTTCAGACTAAAGTGTGAATAATTCTAAGATTTAACAGAAGTTAAGAACTTGAGTTTTGAAGTTAGAGACACATGCATTTGAAACCTGACTCTGCTACTTACAAGTTATATAATCAAAAGTAAATTTTGTAACCTGTTTACATTTCAATATTCCTAATTATACAGGAGACACAATTAATAGGATGGATGCGAGGATTAAGTGACATAATGCACATGAAATTGTATGTGGTAAGCACTCAATAAATAATAATTATCATTATTTATTATTCCTTCCCAGTGGCATCTTCATCTTAAAGGATCCGTTAAAATGGTATACTTAAATATCATTTCCAATCCTTAATATAGCATTTCAAAAGATGTGTTTAGTATAAAATAGTCCTGCAACATGCCCTCAAAAAAATGATTTTGGAGTTGAATGCATTTAGGAAATGCTTATGTTCTACCTTCTTATATTTTTAAGGCACATTAATGTATTAAAGGTTATAAAATTGTCCAGTAAATAAATCTACTTAGATTTGTTTATCTAGCATCCAAAATATATTTGACTACACAATGTTTTTTTCCTTCACAGATATCTCTGTATTAACAAATAAAAGTAAAAAGAGTTGAAACCTTTAAGGTGTGGTTTCATTTTGGTCAAAGCTGTGGAAGGGAGGACTTTTTTTTTTTTTAATTTAAATTTTCAGGTCTTCTTAGGTGTATCTCTTGTGAGCTGATCACTAGAAAATTTGAATTTATACAAAAATTTAACCTACATCAGAGTTGGGCAAACTATGGCTCATGGGATAGCCACCTGCTTTTCAATAAATAAAGCTTTGTTAGAACATAATCATGTTCATTCATTGATACATTGTCTATAACTGCTTTAATGCTACAAAGGCAGAGTTGATTGGTTGTGACATAGACTGCATGGCATCAGAGCCTAAAATATTTACTATCTGGACCTTTTCAGAAACAGTTTGTTGGCCCCTTGCCTGATGACAAGGTTACATCTGTAAGGACGACATAAACTCAAAGTAGTTTTTTTTTTAATGGTCCATCTTAGTAAGGTTTTCCCCCCAGCTCATAAAGTGAGATGCTATCTCTTTATAGTAATAATCCTGACTTTGGAAAAGATATCAAAAGAACCCTACAACTATTTTATTCAAAGGGAGTAAAAAAAGAAGGAAACTCCCTGTTAAGACAGGAATTTATAGCTCATAGGAACTGAATTGCCCTTCACTGACTTTGCCCTTAAATACAAACACATGGCAGTTTTCATAGACTCTACATGGATGCCCTACTTTCTGAGTTTTCTCAGGTTGTCTTCAGGTAGTATTGAGCTATCCTGTAGAATAAATGACATTGTTACAAGAGACTATGTATCTTTTATGATGTTTCCTAAATTTTATGATAATTCTTATTGAATTACTTTGTGGAGTAACAGCGCCACTGAGAGGGAGGAATAAACAGAATTTTCGTGACTCTCAGTGGCTCTCAGTGAAATGAATGGGACTTCTGAAAAGAGGTACCAAGTTTTTGATTTGTATCATATCATAAGAACTTTAAAGGGAATCATATAACTATCTGGCTAAAATTTCTCTCTTCCAATTTTGGAAAACAAGAAAAAGCTGTGCCTTGTCATTCCAACTAAGGATATTTGGTCTCACAGAAGATTTACTTGTGGCTGCAGAAATTAATTTTGAGCACTGAGTTTTAAGAGTCTCCATTCACTCATTCATTCAACAATTTACTGAGAACCTTCTCCAGGCCATGCACTAAGTATGCAGCAGAGTAGAGAAGGTTAGCAAATTAGCTAAGGTCCTTGCTCTCGTGGAGATGGAGAATCTTATGGGGGAGATATGTTAGTTTTAAAAAGTATTCGGATGACTATACATGTGTTGCCTGTGATACCTACTCTTCAAGAATGAAAATTTGCAGTGGTGGGTAACAGGAGGGATCCCTGAGATAGAGAGGAGGGTTTGGGTTGTTGTGTCTGAGGACTTCACCTGAATCTTGAAAAAGTGATGGAGCCAACTCTACCTGGGAGAAGAGGAGGTATTCCAGGTAGAGGCCAACAAGATGAGATGGGGGAGTAGGTATGTGGG
>NW_007024191.1:19697-75522 GCF_000164805.1 Carlito syrichta
GGGGGTTGGGGGGGCGAGGAGCCTTTTCTTCTGGTGGCTATGTTTGGAAAAAGATCTCACACCTTGGCCCATTCTTGAATGATTTCATCTTAAGTAACTTCACCATTCTTGGTCACAAACTTCCCATCTCTTAAATGGCAAGAACAATTTCCAATTAAGTTCTTTATTTTAAAAAAACATGGAAAATCTTGCTAATATTTTGATCAGAATTCATGGGAGAAAATAGCTTTTATGTTAACATCAGCTCATTTGTTAAAATCCTGGATAAAGATGCCAGGCCAAATCTTAGTGCTTAATAAAGCATCTTTGTAAAGAGGTAGGGTGAAGCAGAATTCAAATAGAATTAGAATTGGAACTCCATTTCACATTTTTGTAATTTCAGTCAAATATGATGAATTCTGAGATAATATCACTTTCTTCTAACCTGCTAACTGAAAGACAAATTCCCAGTGATAGTTATATGATTTATTGTGAGTTAAAAAATAAAAATAGATAAAATAAAATAAAATTCTTTTATTAAGCAATTTGCCCCAAACCCAACTGTACTAATTAAGTCTCCATGGATAAATATATTCATAAATAGTCATGTCTTATCAAAGTCAAATACAGGGCAAATGCTTATGTTCATGCACTACTAAACCTGAGTTATTAAATAAAATCTGTGCTGTACTCTTTAAATTAAGATTCTATCCACTAATAAATGTTTAATAAAATGTAAAGATGGAATATTGTTTGAAGAAGACAAACATCCCCAGTACTTCCAGTTGAATCCAGCCTCGTAAAATGCAAATTTTATAAATTCCAATCTATCAAATAGAAATTTTACTATAAAAGGTTTTCATGGAAATAATAGCTGTCAACTATCAATTAATGCACACAGTCCCATTTTTCTTAAGTACTGTATTGAACTTTAATGAAAGGTTACTTATTCTATCAAATTGCTTTATACTTTGTACGATTATACTTAACCAAAAATTAACATCAGTATTCAATGAAGAGCGCATGCAAACAAAATTCACCAAAATGACAGGGGAGCCTAAATGTTTTTGTTGCACACTGAGAAATATGCTTCCACACACATTTTAAAAATGCAAAGAATTCATTTTTTAAACCAATGCTATCAGAAAATTTAACCCATTCTCTACTGCATGCCTCTCTTGGTTTTTTTTTTTTTTTTTTTTTTTTGCATCCTTACTTTGAGCCATATATGATTTACAAACGTCATTTTTACATATGTCAATAGGGCAAAAGCTTAACTCAGCAGAATCCAGCCAACGTGGAATACTGTAGCAGGACTAGGGGTTTAAACCCAACATATTAAATTCCAGCTCTGTCATTCACCAGCTGTGTAATCCTGATCAAGTGGCTTAGTTTTCCCGAGCCTTAAGTTCCTCATTTACAAAGTGAGAGTAAACTTATCCTGGAGGATTGCTTGGAGTACTAAGGAAAATAGTGCATAAACAAGTTTGGAGCATAGGCGGTGTCTAATACATGGTAGCTACACTTATGATTACAGAATTGGTATGGGGTTAGGTACAGATGCCAATATCTGAATGCAGAAGGTCACTGCCTCCCCAGATTAGGGGTGCATACACATGGGAAGGCCTTAAGGGATTTTTGTGGTTTGGTAAAATGACTCTTATGTAGATCTTCTAGAAGCAATAACATCCATGGGTTATAATGAAGAGTGAGGGATAGCAATGCCAATACCCCAGACATGTTCTATGCCCTTGAAAACTCCCTAAACACTGGGTTAAATTTTTTCCTTCTAAAACCATGGGCATATCAATGTAAATGGCATTGAGTGATGCTAAATACATAACTATAGTAGAACCAGGTGATTTGGGCTCTCATCCCAGCTCTGGCACTAACTGAATACATGTCCTTGGATCACCTTTCTTCCTTTCTAGACATCAGTTTCCTCATCTATCAGATGAGCAGTGTAGGCAGTTGTAAGTGGGCTCATGTAAATATAGGGAGAAGTAGGGGGCTATGGCTAGATGGAGAGCATGTGTCTTTTTCATGGGAACATCTTCTCAGTTCCAGCTGACTGATGCCCTTGCTGGAACCTGGACTTAGAATTTCTAGATGTGCAAGAAAAGTCAGAAATTCAGACTTAATGAACAAGTAAAAATGATTATTTTAAAAACTCTGTTATTCAAAGAAATCACATCTACCAGAGGATTTCATGTTTGTTGGCTGCCCATTTAGAACTCTGGGCTAGATATTTTCTGAAAGCCCTGACCAGATCTGCAGTTTTATAATCTTCATGAGATCTCCTTCTTGTCTGATTCTCTACACTAAAATCCTGAAAAATGATTTACAAAACCCAAATAGATTTTTGGCGTGAACTAAGCTTAAATTGACTGCTTTCTATCATGCATTAATATTAAGCAGAGCTTGTCAGACACTAAATATTTGTTTTAGGAATACACACAGCTTCCACTTTCATCTGGGTTAAGCGCTAATCTTTGGCCTGTCAGTTGCAGGATATAGCACTGGATAAATCATGCTCTCTTGAACAGATAGATGCCAGGGTGGTTGTATACAAATGGAACAATGTGTCAACGAACACCCGAGTTTGGGTTACATCTACTATAAACATCGACATTCCTTTGCAATGAGCCCATTTGCTGGTTAAGCAGTTACAGCTTCGAAAGGTTTGATGCTTCTGTGCTCAATCAGAGTCTAATGATTTCAGATGTCTGCATTTAATGAACCATTAGATTAATTGGTGAAGTACCATAAGAAAGGTTTAAGAATTGGGTCAAAACCACAGACAAGCTATCACCCATAGGGACACCAATCACCGGAGGCAAAACAGTGAGAAATTGAATTAATGATTTCAATTGCTACTTCTCACCCCTCCTTCCACACAAAACACTTTTCTTTCTCTGTAAAACATTAGCATTGTCTGGTGTCTAAGTTAGGCAAACAGAAAGGAAGGAGAGGCCAAAAGGAAAAAGAAAGATTGTTGTTTCGTATTCCTACAGTTCAGACTTGAAGACTGGGACTTCATTGGGACCAAAAAGTGACACCATTTCTAAGTGTGTGTACAAATCTCTCTCTCTGGGCTTTCTTCCTAAGCACTTGTGTTTTATTAATTATGTAACACATCGACCATCTTTGAAAAATGATTAACAGTACGTCAGAAACACGAAAATAAATAAGTCAAGCTTCAATATATGATTATGTAGGCTTGATATAAACCCCAGGGTGGCCATCTTTTAAGAAGTGTGTGTAAGGAGTTTAACACCAGCCTTTGCTACAGTACTTAAAATCTGGCAGCACTGTGAGTTATAGCCCAGCAGTGGATGGCGCTTTAGATGAATCTGTAATTTGAAAAGTTAAATTAACCCTCAAATATATTATTTGCTGTCTGTTTTTCACTCAGGAAAGAGATTCTCATGTAAACAGAACCTTTCTTACTGGCTGATGTGAAGAGTCATTCTGAGGTGAGCTGAGCTCAGATACTTGCTAAATTTATGGTGGCTGTTATTTTCATAACACAGAAAGTCGATTTTTGGAAAAGGGAACCACCACCACACACACCACAAATATATTTTCAAAGAAAATTCGAGTGCTTTCTCCACAGTGTGTGTTACCTGAGATTTTTCTGTGCATGTATTTGCTTATGTGTTTATTTTAGTCTCCCCACCACAATATGGGCTCCATGAGGTCAGAAACTTGGTCATTTAGTTCATGGCTCTATCCCCACTGACTATAAGAATTCTGGCACACAGCAGGTGCAAAATAAATACATGTTGAGTAAGTCCAGAAATGAGTATTTGTTGCCAAGAGAAAATGACTTTGGAATTCTGCATTGTCCTGAGGGAGTATTAATAGGTTCAGTGATCTTACTGTTTTGTGGACAGGCTCATTTATTTAACCAATCTTTATTGAAGACTTACTTTGTACCAGGCCCTGTTCTAAGCACTGCAGATTCAGCAGTTAACAAGGCAGTTCCCTAACTTCATAGAACTTACTTTTTTAAGTGGAGGAAACAGAAATCAAACACATGCTTTCACAAAAGATCAATTTAACTAAAAGGTTGATTGTTATCTTGAGAAAATATGAGGCCATGACAATATGTGATATAGGATCTTTATCTAGTTTGGGAGGACATTTAACCCAAGACCTTAAGGATAAATAGGAGTTGGAGAGCATTTTAAGCAGAGGTAAAGAATGTGCAAAGATCCTGAGGTAGGAGCAGCTTTATGTTTAAAATACAGCAGGCAACCAGAATGGCTGAAGCAGAGAGAGTAATGAGAAGAGTGAGAAGCATGAAATTGCAAAACTACTTTGGGTCAAATCACTGGGTCTGCAAAGGCCGGTCTCTGCCTTTATCCTGAGAGAAATGAGCTGTCACTGAAGTTTCTAAGTAAGGTAGTAAAGTGATCAAATTTTAATTTTTAAAATTATATTCAAATAAATGAGAAATAAAATTATTTTTAAATGGCAGGAGGCGTCCATCTTCACTTTTCCTTAGATTTTCTTACAAGAAAAAAAGTAACTGATACTCTTAAAGTGGGATAAATTAATAATAAACTAGTGGTTGGGGGCAACAAGTTTTACGTCCAATTATTCACATGTTAATCCAATCCTACTGCAGGAACATTGTTATCTGCAAACCTCCGAGATTTCATGAGATCTACTGGTTTTGTTTCAGATTAAATTTAAAAAGTGCTAAAGTACTAGGTGTTCAAACTGTTTTTCTTTTGGATAAATTTGTATCGATAGTTCCTGGCAATTCAAGACATTATCTGATTAATCCATTCTTTCTCCATTTATGCAATGAGCACCTGGTATATGTCCTGCCTTAGTTGCTAGGGCTATAAGTGAACTTAAAAATATTTTCCATGAGCCATATAAGTGGTGCTCAACAAATGTTTGATGAATGACTGAATGACCAATAGGGTGTTCCCAATCAGGAGGTAAATATCACAATCCAACCATTGTATAAGGGGTATAAGGAAAAATACTTTGGGAAAAAACAACCATACTTGAGCATAAAAAGAAATAGGAGATTAGAGAAGACACCACTGAGGAAACAGCATTTGATTTGGGTTTTGAAGAATAAATAGGTGTTTCTGAGCAAAGAGCATAACATAAACAATGGCATGCATAGTTGCCTAAATTTTAATCATTTTGTGATTTAAGAGTATACTTACTCATGTTTAATTAATATTTCTATTTAGATAGACTTAAAAATAACTTAGCCTTATTCTAAGTAATAAGAGCTAGGAAAGCCTGGGTTCTAACCCACAGTTTTTAGTGTTTTCGAATACACATTTAAAGAAATAAACAGGCTGTAGATTGCCTATCCAATGTCCATTTTCCTCTTTCCTAACAGAAATGCAGTGTGTTGGGTTATCCGACATTCCTCCATGGGATTGGTTGGTCCAGGGAAAGCTGACCTCATGCCCAGCTCAAGAAGATAGAACCCGATTAGTCTAAGCAGTTATCAAAAACTTGTTTCCCTTTGCAATCATTGGTTCAGGGGAAATCATGTGACCCAGCTCTGGCCAATGAGAAGAAAGGAGAGTTTTGTTACGGGTTTTCTGGGAAAGGCTTTCTTTTTTTTCTTTTTTAAAGATACCCGAAGAGGATATTTCTGTATCCTTGAAGCTTCAAAACTCATCTTTCCACCATGAAAGGAGTCAGCTTGCAGGTGAGGTTCACATATTAGGTATGGCAAAATAGACACATGGGAAGAATCTGGATGTTGATGAATCATAGACTCATTTTCTTAGCCAGCTGAGGAGAAATTGCCCTACTTCTGGAGTGTGAGACCAAGTAAAGGGCCAGAGAGTAAATATTTCAGACTTTACAGGCCAAGAAGCAAAATCAAGGGTATTATGTAGGCACTTACATAACAAGAGGGAAAACAAATTTCCACCAGCTTTTTTTTTTTTTTTTATTTTTGAGTTGGAGTCTCACTCTGTCACCCAGACTGGAGTGCAGTGGGCTCCTGCGATCCTTCCACCTCCGCCTTCCGAGTAGCTGGAACTACAGGCGCGCGCTACCACGCCCGGCTGATTTTTGATTTATTGTAGAGATGAGGTCTCACCAAGTTGCCCAGGCGGGTCTCGAACCCGCGGGCTCAGGCAATCCACTCACCTCAGCCTCCCAAGGCGCGGGGTTACAGGCTGAGCCACCGAGCCCAGCTTCCACGAACTTTTTATAGCTGAAATTCAAATACGATAATAACTGAGTATAATTTTTGTAATAGGGATCTACTAATGAGAAGAATGGGAGTTTTTAGCACTCCCTATCACCACATTGTTTGCAAATACTCATCTGTAAAAGCCACTCTTGATTGGTAGAATACACAAAACAGAGAATGGGCTAGATTTGACAAGCAGCCTGTAGTTTGCCAACTCTTGTTTTAAGATATTCTTTATTTTAAAAATTTTATGAGTTAAAATGTATTATTTCCAAATAATATCTACTATCCATAGCCATGGTCATTGTAATAGATACACCTTTGACGCTTAAAAAATTTTTGTACAAATCACCCCAAACTATTTTAGAGATGATTAGCAAATTGGGGGGAGTAATAGTTTATATTTATTGAGTACCTATTATGTACCCACTATTGAATTCTAAATATTTTAGATGTAGGAGATAATTTAATCCTTATAAAAACCCATCAGGTAGGTGGTATTATCACTCCATTTTATAGATGAGGAAATTATGTCACTGAGCATTTAAATAGTTCTCTGCTAAAGTGAGATTGGCTACTACTATTGTGAGGCTCAGCTCTGGTCTTTAATCCCTATTTATGTGCAAATGAACCATATATATAAACGTGTATCTGATTCAAACTTCCTAAGCTAACTAGCACATCGCAGGGAAGTCAGATATGGAAACAGATGATACAGCTTTAAAAAAAAAATTATCATTACATTTCTTTATGGTTAAAGAGCATCTGGAACAATTTAAGAAGTTAGAAGGGGAATAAGATGTTTTACAGCATAATATGCCCCAGGATTGCTATACAAGTGGGAATGTGTTCATTGAATAACAGTTCCATGTTTCTTGTGTGTGTGGCATGCTTTATTCAGATCTCTATGACATTATTGTAATGAGGTTGGCTCTTTATTTTTTTTAGAATTTTCTTTAATTCTAGTATTCCAGGAAACAAAGTAGCACTGCAAAAAATAATGTACACTAAAAATGGAGAAATCATACTCTTCATGAAGAGAGAACAAAAATAAAAAATGTTAATCATTAAACAGCAAAAAAAAAAAAAAAAGACTGTAAGTAAACTCCTATAATTATGCATCAAAAAAGAAAAGTCAACACCAAATGGTTCAGTAATCTCATCACTAGTCTCACTGATAATCATTGCAACATTCTTGGTCTTTCCCGTAAGATAATGAGCAACACACACTGAAAAAAGTGTAAGTGTGAGCCACAATTTCTCATCTAACTACAAAACAGTGAAAGACCTCACCTTAAGGTTCTCTTAGTATAGAGAGTTCTAATTTATCATTTATCCCTTCCTTTAAAAGGTTAACCAAGGGGAAAATACAACAAAATTATAAAAGTTGCCATTCTAACTAGACAATACATTTGCCCTTAACCTCCCCTGATGGTGGTTTCAACTGAAATGAACCCAGAAAATTAATGCTTCAATAATTAACCAAAGGTAAAGACAATAATTAGTAAACAACTTTGTCATCCTTAAAGCTGTACTGCTGCTGTTAACATTTCTAAAGATTCTCAATTATGTTATGAACCAAATGTAATACAAAGAGACAATATAATAATGAGAATGCAAAGATTGCATCAGAAATTCAGATATCAGCTTATCCATTCCTCTGCCATCCTTCTGTTAATTTATTTTGTTTTCTCAAGCAATGTAGCCACAAACTCATCATCATAATAAATGTTCCCTTTTGCCTCAGAAAATGAGCCTTATTAGTTGAGCCAAGAAACAGTATAGAGTATAGGGTTTTTTGTTTTGTTTTGTTTTGTTTCCACACCTGCCTTTCCTTTCTAGAATTTATTTAGAAAGACCAAAAAAAAAAAAATCTTCATGGGCAGGGAAGAAAGGACTGAAAGAACATTATGCAAAACAGATGTAAAACCATCTCCCTGTCTCTATAATATTGCATGCTACTATTGACACCTTATTTCTGTCTTTTTTGCCTGTCAAGGCAATCCATAGAGTTCTGCTCCCGACTCATATCTTTATATTTCCCCTCAATTATGGTTGTTCAACATAAAATTGGATCATCTCAAACATACCTACTAGGATGTAGAAAGAAGGATAAGTCAATTTTTTTTAAGATGATGTTTTATCTGTTGGAGTGGATTAAATTGCTGTACTCTTTGAGCACATTTTATTTTCCTGCTCCTTCAAAAAATCATTTGCAGCTCTGCTTCTTGGGTAATGTAGCCTACTTCATCGAAAAAAGAGTAGAACTCTCAGTTTTGTTGCATATACATGGGCTTCTAGACTGCTTATATGTCTGTAAATCACATGTTCAGCTCAAGGGCTCCCTTTGACTTCTACACTGGGCAGAATGCACTCATTCAGGTGTCTCATCATCAGCTACTCGAATACTTGTGCAAGGATGTTATTTAGGTGTAAGTGATGTTGATCATGAGGATTTTAATGTCTATTTAAGTTTTTCGAAAATGTTTTGCACCCCAATCATACATACTCTAGTATGTGAAGTCCCAGTCATTCCTGCCGTGTCATCTGGTGAGTTTTAAAAAACTGAAACCACCTTTTATTTCTCTTCCCAAGGCTTTGACCCATTTGGGAACTTCAGGACTATTTTCATCAAGTCCCTTTGTTCAGCTGTTCATTCAACAAATACATATGGAGGGCCTGAAGTATCCTAGGTACTTTGCTAGGACGCAATGTCCAAGACTGACAGGACACTGTGGAACTGGCATTTTAGTGGGAATTGCCAGGAACAGAAGCTCTGCAAAGCCCATGCAAGTGAGAGGTATTTTATTGAAAGGCTAAAGGAAGCCATATTGGAAATGGTAATTCATCATTGTATTTGAGGCTAGAAACTGTTATTTTGTTGAGTATGAAACCACTGTTTTATCCCCTCTGAGGGAACCTTGTTTTTGGACTTCTCTTTCTTCTGTGTGTCTGTGCCAGTGTTTTGCTTCTCTCTGAAGACCACTAGCCTTGACCTGATGTCACTGTGTAGTTCCTGAGCTCAGTAACATCCGACTCTTGATGACATTCTTGAGAGAGAATCAGATTGGTTGCTGTTGAGTCCATACATTCCCCCTCCTGGGCTAGCTGTCCATTATTGGTGCAACGTGATGCAGCTAGGAAGGCAAGTTCCATACCACAAACATGACTGCCAAAGGCTGAGGTGGGAGGCTGTGTGCAGGGCAAAACTCTCACATGCATCTACAACCGGGGGAACTGTTCATGGGCAATTCCAAATGTATTGTTCAGGCTCATGTTCACTCTTTCTCTTTATGTCACAGTTGTTTAGATTGTTAGATAGGTTGTAGAAAACAGATGTTCTAAGCTTTCAGTCCTGTGGTTTCCAGGAAGAAGGGGACATAAGTAGAAAAACTGGCCTTTCTTGCTTATGTTTTATTTTATTTCATTTTAGGAGCTTTTCTAAAAAAAAATTAATTTCCCACATTATAAAAGTAATCTATGCTCATTGTAGTGAATTTGGAAAACAGAAAAAAATCATGACAAAGAAAATAATAATGCCTTATAATCCCACTCCTCACAGATAACTGCCAGTAAGATTGTATGCCCATGTGTGTGCCACAAAAAATCGGACTCTACTCAACATATTTTCCAAAATGAAAGTGTCTTTAATACCCATATGATATATGCCCATTATGTGGGTTTACCTAATATAGAAATGTAAGAAGTAGAAAAGAAAATTCTCTCAGAAATTCTCATCCTTCAGAGATAATCATTTGGCATACAGCCTTTCAGATGTTTAAGCTATGTATGTGTGAGTACCTATTTTCCCACACAAATATTTTACATCTTTTTAAACTTTAGTATAGTATACTATTGAATGGATGTACCATAATTGAATTAAAATTACCTTTCAGTGAACATTCAGGGAGTTTCCAGTTTTTTCTTTATTATTATAAATAAATTTTGCACATTTGCCAAATACTTTCTTAAAATTTGCTGCTATGCCTGAGCCCAAAGGCTCCATTTTTAGCCAGATAGGAGGGAGACTATCTTTTGGATAATAAAGTATTCAAGCTATATTTAAAAATCAAACAAAATAAGCAACCAAAAAACAAAACCCTCAGTCAATACCAGGAAGTTCCATGGGAGAATTAGAATCAAGAATGCAAGAGTACCTGAAGATGATAACAACTTTTTAAAGGAAACCCAAAACTTTTTTAAAAAGTGGAATCTAAAAATGCAGAGGTGAGAAGCTGATAGCAGCATGACCTTGACTTTCACCAGGTTTCCAAGACATCCTTGAGGGAGGCACTGAATTCACTACCCTGTAGCTTAGACTTCCCACTACAAATTTGTTGCCTACAGGCTGGTAGAAGTGTGGGTCCTGGCATTTTGTCTTAAGTCTGCACTGGAGCATGAGGCAGATCATGTTCTAGAAGGTCAAGTACTTTGAAAAACAGATGGGCTCTGCTTTGTGAAAACTCCACATGCATACATTCTAACTTGAATAAAATATACAAGTTTAGAAGGAGAATGTTTATGCTGCACAAGGATTGTTCATTGCTGGGGCGTATACACAGAAGTGTTCTTTTAGCAGATCCTTAACATGTCTGAAAGAGGATTTGATTTTAAAATCACTTGGACTGGATCAATTGCATGTATCTTCAAAGAGACCGCTTAAGGCGGGAGTGATGCTTAGCCACAAGTATTTTCTTTGCAAGAAAATGAAGGGTAAAAATTTATGTTTATATCCTTTTCCCATCTAGTTCCTATTTGTTGCTTAAATTATCTTAAAACAACTGGGAAAATTATAATCAAAAACATATCCAAATCAACTGTCCTAGTTAGCTTTTGTGATTTTTGTCTAAAAGTTGAGTAAAGTCTACTCAGTAAGGGCCTTGAAAACATTACCTGTGCTTTCCATCCATCATTCCTGTTCATCTCTACATACCTGAGCAGAATTAGTCTAAGCATGTTGACTCTATATACTCTCTCTGAGTCACTATTCATTCTAGTAAGCTCCACAAAAGATAATATAAAAGAAATATTAAAGAAAGAAAAGAAGAGAAAAAAGTTCTGCTTATTAATAAATCTCTTTTAGCCAGTGGGTTACCAAAAGAATACCAGGACATCAATAGTTCCTGAACTACAGAAATATTTCCTAGTCATATGACTTCTAAACAATTCTGAAGTCCAATATGGATCCCAAATATACTGCTAGGATTAGAAATAGCATTTCCAATAAAAAATGCATAACAGAGTAGGGCATGAAATGATGTATTTCTCTTTGAAAGCTTGAAAGTGCACCATATTTGTCTGGAAATGTGTATGTGAAATTTAAACAACCCTTGAAGACATCCATCTAATTTTTTTTTTTTACTTTGTTCTCAATTGTAATTCCACTCTCTCAAAGTTTGTACTGCCAGCTCCCAACTTCTCTCTCTGCCTCTCTCCTGTTTCTCTCAATTTCCTTCCCTTTATGACCCTGTTCAGTTGCACCCCTTGATTTATGGTCATTTGTGTGATTGCACTGTTTTGCTTTATGGCAGTTTATGTCATCCTGGTCTTGTCATAAATGACTACCATAAAGTGAGATAAAATATCATAAAACATTAGTGAGTCCCTGATACCCAAGGTTCTTCAGAATAAACCCTGACAGGTACCAGCTATAGAAAAACAGATTTGGCCATTTGAAAGGTGCAGCATTTGTAATAATAATAATACTCCTAGTAGTAACATATAAGTTAGTAAGATTTGCTAAACTCTCTCTGTGTACCCAATCACTGGATTAAGCTCTTGTCATCCATTTTGACATAGACTTTTTGTTACCTCCTCCTATGGCAAAAACGACGATAACCCCAATTGCCGGGGTGAGGAAACTGAGGCACAGAGAGGTTCAGCACAGATGGTAAGTGGTGGCACTTGATTCAGTCCACACTCTTACTGTGGATAACCCTTCTATGTTTAGGTGCTGCACCTCACCCTGTGTCCTCATGAGGGGTTGGGGTCAGATGAAATGTGGGGTTAGCATTCAGTTGACAGTTTTCATGAATGATGAGTCCCTCTTGTCACCTTCAGGCTTTTCCTGCCCTCCTTCCCTTCTAGCTTATGGGCCTCTCCAATACACCATGTCTAGCCCCCGCTGTGCTATGTGGCTTTTCTCACCTCCTCACACTCTCTAGTCCCCAAATTATTTGCAAGCCATTTCCTTCCCAGTTCTCCTAGCTCCCCCCAACCTTGTCCTTCAGAGTCTCAGGCTTGCCAACACGTCCTTGAGCTGGAATCCTGAGAGTCACCTTTGAATCCTCCTCTTCCCGACTAGCAAGTCCTGCCTTTACCACCTCCGAGAGGCATCTCACACCCGTCCACGCTTCATTTCACCTTCCAGAAGGTGAGTACTGCCGCTTGCTCGCATATCTCTCCTGGACTGCTAGAGACAATCTTTGCAAACGCTCACAAATACCCTTCTTGTAGGCTCCACTCAGGAGCATATGTGTCCATAAAGCATAAGCCAGGACTGTCATCAACAGTCCCGACTTATACCTGTCATTGGCTTCTTTTTGGACTTTCTCCAACTCCTGCCTCCTTCATGACCTTCTGTCCTGCCTTTGTCCCTGCCTCACTGGCCTCCCCCTGAACCAGGTGAATTCTTTTCTAGCTCAGGCCCTTGACACTACAGGCTTTTGTCTCTGCTTAGAATTCCCAGCCCCTAAGTCTCCCTGTGCCTGCCCTGTCTTTACACAATAAATCTGCACATCATTGTTCCTGCCTCGGGCTAATCCATCTCCCACTCTTTCTTTGATTCTCTTCCTCTACTACTCTTTCCTTCCCAGCTCTGACCACATAGAGTGGGGAGTGATTTGTTTACTTCTTGACGATCTATTTCCACATCTAGATTGTAAGCGTCTCAGGGACAGGAACACACCTGTCAGCTCCACAGCCATATTCCTAGCATTTGGCACAGGGCCCAGGACAGAGGCACAGCAGATATTCGTGAAATGGGTGCAGATGGGCTTGCAGGTTATATATCTTCATTCCTAAACTGAATTGCCAGGGCTGGAAGGACAGGCATGTATCATCTGTTACTGTTAAATATGTTATAGCACAGCATTCACATTGTTGGAACGATGTGGATGTTAATTTGATACATGGTGGTTGACTGAATTATAGCCACTCTCACAAAACCTTGGCTAATAGGATGAAGACAGTGCATTGTACTGGATTGGGAATGGGGAGGTATAAAAATGGGGGAATGGATCATAAGACAAATTAGAACAACAGTTTCCATGATCTAGTTAATTCATTCAAAGAAATATGTGAGCATCTTGATTAAAAAAGGAAGAAAAAGAGAAGAAAAAGAGGAAGCTGGGAAAAAATGGAATCAGTGTATTTTTCTCTTTTTTTGTCCCCTGATCGACTGTCTTTTCCAAAAATCTTTCTGGGTTTCCTCTGTTACATCCATAGTGAAGTGTAAATTATAGTTTCCAATATAAATGGCCATTTTCAGTGAATTTTAGCAAGGAACAAAATTTTATTTGAGACTGAAATTTGGCATCCCTTTCCCTCTTCATGCTGGGAACTATTTTTTTTTGTCTTTATAAAATGCAATGAGACATAAATCCTGTTGCTTTTATTTCTAAATGGTACTACACCAAACTGAAAATGTACTGGGAAAATATGAGTGTCTCCAAACGAGGGCCAGCCTTTGCAATCCTAATTTATATGTGTTCTGTACTACAAGGGAGAAACCAAATTGGGGACCTATAAAAATGGGAGGCTATTTTTAATTGTATGTACTCACTTCCAATCCCCTTCCTCTCCTTGCAAATTTCTTCTTACCCTGGCACTCCTAGCTAACTACATTGCCACCCGCAGAGAAGCCTGGTACACCCAACAGCTAACATTTGATTTGACACCATTTAGGAGGCTGGTAATTCCAAAAGCATATGGAAGATTTCAGATGGGCTCCCAGGGACACTTGGCACCAGGTTTCTCATGTTGGGGAGCACTACTGGCATGTGGAACAGGCCACTTCTTTATGGTGTTCCATCTGTGGCAAGATGTTACACATCCCTAGACTCCTGGCATTACACGCCAATTGATGCCCCATGGTCACTGTGACAATTAAAAGTACTCCTCCCCCAGCTCTGAACATCACCTTTTGGGGACCCTACCTGCTTTGGCTGAGAACCACCTGGAGGAGTTTGAAACTTTTCCCAGTCACCTCAAGATAAGGGTTTCCTATTTGGAACCATGAAAAAAAATCAAGAACAAATTCTTGGACATTTTTAGGAGGTAGTCAGAATAACAGCCATCATAAATATTTCTTGAACATTTATTACATGCTAGCTACCTTCAAAGCACTTTTGTGTTTTCTCATTTGGTCCTCCATGAAGTATCAGGGCTATCATGAGACCAATTTAATAGTAAGACACCAAAGTGTCCCAAGGCCACTCAGGATTGTCACCGTTAACCCTGAAAATCAGGTACCACTGTAACACTGAAGGAGTTTGTGTTGTTCCTGCATGTTTGCTTCTGAGATTGTCTTTTTTTTTTTTTTTCGTTACCTGTATCCTTTTCCCCCACATTTATTTCTTTTCTTTTCCTTTCTCTCTTTCTTTTTTTTTTTTTTTTTTGAGTCAGAGTCTCACTCTGTCTCCCAGGCTAGAGTGCTGTGGTATACTCGTGGCCACCCCAATGTCGACCTGCTGGGCTCAGGCAATCCTTCCGCCTCAGGCTTCCAAGTAGCTGGAACTACAGGTGTGCGCTACCAAGCCTGGCTGATTTTTTTGATATATTGTAGAGATGAAGTTCTCACCAAGTTGTCCAGGCTGATCTCAAACCCCAGGGCTCAGACAATCCTCTCACCTTGGCCTTCCAAAGTGCTGGGATTACAAGCTTAAACCACTGTGCCTAGCTTTTCCCCCCCTCCCCTTTTCAATTATTTCCTGCTTCTCTTCCAAAATCATTTCATCTATAGAAATAAACTGAATTTTCTGTTTGCTGAACATAGCATTAAACAATAATAACTAGACAAATATTTACCAAAGTTAGAGGGTATCTTTTGGAATATCTGGATTTGTAGTTTCTGGAGAGTTGGTGAAGTTCAGTTTGAGCTGTGGGTTAGGACCTCAAAGAGATGGATGGTGACACTCCAGTGTAGCCAAAACAGGTTCTCCAAGTGGCCTGTGTGGTTGTCACTCAGAGTAGAGATGGTTCATATCAAGATGACGTGGTAAGAGTAACAGAGAGTGCTTTCCATGTGAGCTCTGATTCAAAAGTTGCAAGGGCAGATGCTTGGAATCCAGGAGTAGATCTGCAGTTGAGCTGCTTCTTCATGGCAACTCTCTGTGGCCTCTGGTAAAGGTGGCATGAATCTCTTTACATAATAATGTTTAGTGATTCTCCTGTGCAAACTTGTAATGAGGCCTGTTTTGTGCTGGGGGATAGGGTGCATGGGTGAGTAAGATATGGCCTTTGCTTCCCAAAAGTTCACAGCCTGGTAGAGTAGACTGAAGCATAACTAGTAGCACACCCATTATAACTGAGCTGAGTTCCTCAGCCTAGTCACTATGAACATCTGGGGTGGGATAATTCTTTGTTGTGGGGGCTGTCTTGGATATTGTAGGATGTTTAACAGCATCCCTGACCTCAGCTCACTCAGTAGCATACTCCAGTCCTGAAAACCAAAAATATCTCCTGACATTGTCAGATGTTCTCAGAGTAAAATTGCTGCCTGGTTGAGAACTGCTGTAACAGAGATTTTAAACCAAATGTTAGGTAAGGAGATATCCCAGAGGATTGCTTGTTCCTTTTGGTCATGGCTAGTACAGTCTTGCCAATACCAAGTGTCCAGTAGCTAGTACAAATCGTTGATACTTAATATGTGTGATGGTTGAATGGATATTTTTGCTTAAGGTGGAGAAGGACCATTAGGGAAGATACCCAAAGGAGGCGATGTTGAGTTGAAGGATGATGAATGTTTAGGAATTTTTCAGTTAAAGGAGGAGGAATCAAGGCATTCCAGGTGAAGCGATGAGGAACAAATCATCCTACCGCCTCACCATTGTTGGGGTATAGGTGGCATTGGGATGAAGTGGTGGAGTAGAAACCTGAGAAGGAAGTTTGTGGCCAGATTTTAAAGATAGTTTGACATTACTTCTGGTGATATTAAAAATATTTAGCAACCGTGGAACTCAGTTCTTTATTTCTGTGAGAGATCATCGAGTATTATAGACTTTAAATCCATCCACGTTGCTGCAAAGTTCATGATTTTATCCTTCTTCATGGCTGCATCGTATTCCGTCATGTATATGTAACATATTTAAAAATATGATGCCGGGCTCGGTGACTCAGCCTGTAATCCCGCGCCTTTGGGAGGCTGAGGTGAGTGGATTGCCTGAGCCCGTGGGTTTGAGACCTGCCTGGGCAGAGAGACCTCATCTCTACAATAAATCAAAAAAATCAGCCGGGCATGGTAGTACATGCCTGTAATTCTGGCTACTGGGAAGGCTGAGGCGGAAGGATCGCCAGAGCCCAGCAGGTCGAGGCTGCAGTGGCTGGGAGCGGCCATTGTACTCCAGTCTGGGCGACAGAGTGAAACTACAACTCAAAATGATAAACTCTGAACATTTATCATAATACTATAAGAAAGGGATTGGCAGTAGTGGGATGGGGAGAGGGGGCACATAACATCAGTAAGGGTACCTGATCTTGAACCAGGCAAAGTAGGGACCAAAGGGAGACCGAAAGTTTCCTACCTGTACAATGACCACTTATCTACCTAATCCTGAATTCTATCCCATAGTTTTAAAATAAATTCAAATAAATTTTTAAAAATTTGACAACCAGTGACCAGGCACAGAGTGGGCAAAGCTGATGCTGCTGGCTGAAAACAACCTGAATTGAAGATTTTTAGTATTGGAACAATGGGAATTTTTTGTTTTTGTTTTTTTATTAAAAATTATTAAAAAATACTTATTGGGAAAAATAGAATGTAGAGAAAAGAAAAATGAAGAAAATGAAAATCATCCATGTTTCTTCCACTTGGAGATAATCGTAGGAAATCATTTTGTGTTTGTTTCTGTCTCCATTTATCACACAGGTTAGCTGTGGACAGGTTGTTCCTGCCCCTTTAAATCTAGGTTAGGTTGGCTAAACACCCATTGCATGCTAGTAGAAGAATCTAATGCTCTTCCCAATATTTCTCTGCGTTCTTGAAAAGATGGTTTCAAGTTCATATTTCTGCTGAATAGTACATTTCTTTTTAAATTGTCTTCCTGTATCATATATACGGTTTCTCTTTTGTGCTATATTGACCAAGGCATAAACCTCAATGCCTTCCTTAAATTTTTGTAAATCTTTTAGTCGTACAAGACATTTCTGCATATATTAGACTCGTCCAAAGGTTTGGAGAGACAGAGGAAGCTTATATCAATGCTAAACAGTGTCAGAAATGATATATTTTTGTTCTCACTCTTTCAGTCAACCTTGACCTTTGTTCAGCCTTCCTGTCTCTTGCCTCCTGTATATCCACCCTTCTCCTTTTCTCCTGTTTCTTTCTAACATATAAAGTTCAGCTCCATTTTAATTTGTTTATTTTAAAGAGGCAGTCTTGCTCTGTCACCTAGGCTGGAGTGCAGTGGTGCAATCATAGCTCACTGCAGCGCTGAGCTCCTGGGTTCAAGTGATCCTCCTGCCTCAGCCTCTCGAATAGCTTAGATTAGAGGCATGAACCTACCATGCCCAGTTGACTTTTTAAATGTTTTTGGAGATGGGTTCTTTATACTTGCCCAGGCTAGTTTTGAACTTCTAGCCTCATGCAATCCTCATGTTTCAGCCTCTCACAGTGCTGGGATTACAGGCATGAGCCACCACATCCAGGCTTTATCTTTGTTTATTCACTATGGCTGCTCATATTTGTACTCTTGAGTCAAAGTATTTTCTTAAACAAAGGTAGTAACCTTTCTGAAAAGGCTTCTGTTTTTTGGCTGGGGAGATATTCGTTTCAAAACCTTTATCTTTTGACATATGCATATTCTTTAAAAAAAAGATACTTTAAAAATAAATATGAAAAGATTATAGTGTATTGTTTTTGCATATTTTTCTACTCAGGGATCTTTAAACCACAAAGACTAAAGGGAAGGCACTTGAACTTGAATTAGACTAATAGATGGGTGCAGAGGGAAGGTGGTAAGCAAGTGTGATGGAGGCTGCAGAAGCCTGAAATTGGGCATTAGAAGGTTGGAAAGTACAGTCATCTGGTGGAGACCAATAGTAACTGAGTCATCACAAGGAGAGCACAGGGGAGAGCACGGGCACAGGGGAGAGCTTAGAGCACGGGTTCCCAATCCCCCCGCTGCAGACTGGTATGGGTCTATGGCCTGTTAGGAACCTTGCTGTACAGCAGCAGGTGAGCAGTGGGTGAGCAGAGCTTCAACTTCTGTCAGATCAGTGGCAGCATTAGATCCTCATAGGAGGCAAACCCTATTGTGAACTGCATGTGAGGGATCTAGGTTGCATACTCCTTATGAAAGTTAAATGCCTGATGATCCCTGCTCCATGCCTATGGAAAAATTGTCTTCCATGAAACCAGTCCCTGATGCCAAAAAGGTTTGGTACTACTGAAATAGAGTATATCTGCTTTGGAGGGCACAGGTTCCAGAGCTGCCACTGCATCCCCAGGACTTCTATTGGATGACACTGCATCTCTCTGGGGCCTAGGTGTGAGGAAACTCCTGTTTCTATACTCGGTATCATATTCTTACAAAAAACCCTAGCACCTGAAGTGACCTGTGTTCCCCAACTAGGAAAATAAATACCTTAATGACATCAGATCCTATTATATAATTGTGGGAGAGGGAAGAAGAAAAAAAGGAAAGAAAACAGCTCACTTATGGGGACAGATTCTTGCTTTGCTGAAGTGGGTGAGACATTGAAAGCTAATTTGTTGTAGGAACTGCAATTCTCTGGGCACTTGCCAACCCACAGCCGAGAGGTGGTCTAGAATTGCATGAGAAAGTAAAATGGTTCACAGGTGAAGATTTGCCTCTATGTTGGTAAGTGGATGATTCATGATTCATCAAGATTTAGCCAAGATAATAAGAAATACTGAGCATTGAAAAGGACTCATTTCAGGCATCACCTTCTCAGGGGAAGCTTTCTGACACTTCCTCCCTGTACAAGACTGACTTTTGTTCCGGTCCTCTGGGAACCCTACTTCTATCCTTGGTCATACTGCACTGGATTATAATCATCTGTTTACTCATCTGTCTCTCCTCTGAGCACTGGGATCCCCAGAGGTGGGCCTGTGTCTAATTCATCTTTATATCCCCAGTCTGTAACCGATAGCCTCCATGTAATAGGCTCTCAATAAATTGTTGAGTGAGTGAATGAACAAATTCACTCCTATGGCTTACCACATGTACTTTTTAAGGAGGGGGAAAGAATTCATTTTAACTTGAATACAGGTTTTCTTCCCTGAAGAGCATATGGATAAAGGACAGCTACTGATTTCTTCAGAAGGAGAAAAATGATAGAACAGGCCTCCATGCTATATTTCAAACTTATGTCAACTTTTCTTTTAAAAAAAAAATGCCTGTCCACCAGCACTCGTATCATTTTTCAAATTTCATGTCGTCCATTTTCAGATGCTGCCCATCCGTCATTTTAGGCAGAGAGTATCCATCATGATAGAAGCTAAATAATTTTCAAAGCTGTCAGAGGGTGGACACAAAAAAGGTCCCCATTTCATCTGAACAGAGTTGTCCAGGGATGGCAGTGAGGATACGGCTGGAGAAGGACAGATGGCATCCTGGGAGTGCCTCTCAAATTGGTTTCAAATGGAACAAAGAAAAAAAAATCACTCGAGAAGCTAGACCTCAGTGCTTCATGTAAAATGTCACAAGTGCATCCACCAATATCATAGTTAGGTAAGAATTTATTTAGATCAAGTGTTTTTGAAAAAAATAAAGACAATTTTTTCTTGTGACTATGTGTTCTGTGAAGCATAGTTATGTCTATGGTTTTTTTCTAGTTTTAAGAGTGAGTTATGTTTGTTTGCAAAATATAGAAAAATGTGAAGAGCATTATTGAACCATGCAGAGATAACCACTAGTAATATTATTTTTGGTGCATTTTCTTATTGTCTTACACTTATTCATATGTCTGCATGCACGCGTGCACGCACACACACACACCACATAATGTATATACCAATTTATTTGGGTATATATATGTATGTATGCATGTGTGCATAATCTTAACTTTTAAAAAAATTTCGTGTTATGTTCTTTTTTCTTCCCTCCTCCACCTGTTATATTCTTTATAGAGTTTTATTTCCTACTTTTCCCAATAAATTAAATGTTAAATTTGTTTATGTCATTACGTATTCTGTGAAACATGGTTTTAAACATTTTAAATGTTCACATTTTTTTTCTATTTTTTATTTTTTAAATTGACAAATAATAATTGTACATATTCATTGGGTACATAGTGATGTTTCAATACATATAATGTATAGTGACCAGATGAGGGTAATTAGTATAGTCATCATCTCAGACATTTATCACTTCTTTGTGTTGGGAACATTCAATATATTTTTTCTAGCTATTTGAAACCGTAATATATTGTTGTTAACTATAGACATTCTCTAGTGCTATAGGACAGTAGAATATATTCTCCTATTTGCCGTAATTTTGTATCCTTTAATAAATCTCTCCCTATCCTACCCACCCCATACACTTCCCAAACTCTAGTGACTTCTGTTCTACTTTTTACTTCTATGAGATCAACTTTTTTTAAAATTTTAGCTTCTACATATGTGTAAGAACATGCGATGTTTAACTTTCTGTGTCTGGCATATTTCACTTAACATAATGTCCTCCAGTTTTATCCATGTTTCCACAAATGACAGGATTTTATTCTTTTTTATGAATGAATAGTATTCCATTGTGTATCTATACCATATTTTCTTTATCTCGTCATCTGTTGTTGGACACAAGTTGATCTCATATCTTGTGAATATTGTGAATAGTGCTGTAATAAACATGGGAGTCAGATGTCTCTTCAGTATACTGATTACCTTTCTTTTGAATAGATTCTTAGTAGTGGGGTTGCTGGATCATATAGTAGCTCTATTTGTAGTTTTCCAGAAACCTCCATACTGTTCTCCTTAGAGGCTGTACTAGTTTGCATACGCACCAGCAGTGTCTGAGAGTTCTTTTTTATCCACATGCTCACCATTTATTAGTTTTTGTCTTTTTGATAATAGCCATCTTACCTAGAGTGAGATAATACTTAATTGTGGTTTTGATTTGCATTTCCCTGATGATAAGTTATGTTGAACATATTTTCAGATATTTGTTGGCCATGTGTATGTTTTCCTTTGAGAAATATTCAGATCACTTGCCCAGTTTTTCTATGTTTATTTTTAAAATTTTATTTTAAAGATGTGGGATGCAATTCAGATTTAGTATACAAGTGATCATCATACAAGTAATATTTGAGCCTCCCTTTGGTCCCCACTTCACCTGGTTTGAGCCCAGCCTGGGCAATATAATGAGAACTCATCTCTACAAAAAAATCAAATGGTGGTACACGTCTGTAGTCCCTGCTACTCTGGAGGCTGAAGTGGAAGAATCGTCTGAACCCAGAAGGTTGAGGCTGTGGTGAGCACCACTGCACTCCAGCCTGGGTACACTTGCCCATATTTAAATTGGACTTTATTGTTGTTGTTGTTGAGATGCTTGAGTTCTTTACAAATTCTGGATATTAGTCCCATGTCAGATGAATAGTTTGCACGTATTTTCTTCCATTTTTTAGGTTACTTTGTTGATTGTCCTTTTTGCTGTGGAGAAAATGTTTAGTTGGATATAATCTCATTATTTTTTGCTTTTGTTTCTGTGCTTTTGAGGGCTTATTTATACATTTTTTTCTTGATCAGTGTTCTGACGTGTTTCCGCAGTGTTTTCTTCCCATAGTTTCATTGTCTCATGCCTTACATTTAGGTTTTAGAACTATTTTGATTTATAGGGTGGGTAATGGGAACCTAGTTTCATTCAACTGCACTTGGATATCCAGTTCTCACAACACTATGTATTGAAGAGACTGCCCTGTTCCCAGTAAGTGTTCTTGCCCCCTTTGTGAAAAATCAGTTGGTTGTAGAAATGTGAATTAATTTCTGAGTTCCTATTCTGTTTCACTAGTCTGTGTGTCTGCTTTTATGCCAGTACCATTTTGTTTTGGTTACTACAGCTTTGTAGTATATTTTGAGGTCTGGGAGTGTGATACCTCCAGCTATGTTCTTTTTGCTCAGGATTGCTTAAACTGTTTAGGGTCTTTTGTGGTTCCATACAAATTTTAGAATTTTTCTTTCTTTCTCTGTGAAGAATGTCACTGATATTTTTATAGGGATTGCATTAATTCTTCTGATCCATGAGCATGAGCTGTTTTTCCATCTGTTTGTATGCTCTTCATTTTTTTAATCAGTGTTTTATAGTTTGTTTGTTTGTTTGTTTTTTTGTAGAAGCGTTTCACCTCTTTGGTTAAATTTATTCCTAGATATTTTATTTTTATTTTTTATTCTTCCACTCTAGGATTTCTGTTTGATTCTTTTTAATGGTATCTATCTCTTTGTTGAATATCTCATTCAAATCATAAATTGTTTTCTGATTTCATTTAATTATCTGTATTCTCTTGAATCTCACTGAGTTTCCTTAGCATTATTATTTTAGTTTAGGTTTCTTTTTTTTGAGTTGGAGTCTCACTCTGTCACCCAGACTGGAGTGAAGTGGCCGCTCCCGGCCACTGCAGCCTCGCCTGCTGGGCTCCGGCGATCCTTCCGCCTCAGCCTTCCAAGTAGCCGGAATTACAGGCGCATGCTACCACGCCCAGCTGATTTTTTGATTTATTGTAGAGATGAGGTCTCGCTGCCCAGGCGGGTCTCGAACCCGCGGGCTCAGGCAATCCACTCACCTCAGCCTCCCAAAGGCGCGGGATTACAGGCTGAGCCACCGAGCCCGGCTAGCATTATTATTTTAAATGTTACTGGTATTATGTATATTTCCTTATGCTTGGCCTCTGTTACTAGGAAATTGTTGTTTTTCTTTGAAGATAACATGGTCCTTGCTTTTTTTGTTGCTGATGTGTCCTACATTATTCCTATACATCTGGCGAAATAGTCACCTCTTCCAATTTTAGGGAATAGGTTTCATAGGGAAAGATAGTTAGGTTTTGGGTGTTAGTTTGGTGGTGTGCATTGACCTTGGTTCTAGGTGGATGCAGTAGTGTAGTCTCCATGTAATTTCTTCAGCTGTAATTCACATTAGTGACATTTGTAAGTTTCTCAGTGACTGAGGCTAAAAAGAGTTTATTGTGACAGTGGTACAGCCTTGTCAGAGGTAGGCTCACTAGGCTGTTTCTCAGATTGTGGTGTGTGTAGCCAAATTGGTCTGACTCACTGGGGTTGGGGCTATAGGGTTATTACTCTGGAAGGAGCATGAGCATGCAGTTGCTTGTTCAGCCTGGGGTTTGTGCTTGCCAGGAGTGGCTTGCAGAGATAATTTTCAGGCTCAGGATGGGGGTACACAGCTGCTTGGCAAGCCTGGGAGCGTGTCTGTTGAGGGCATCCCACAGGGATGTTTCTGTGATCAAGGATGATGTCACTCAACTTTTTGGCTGGCTTGGGTGCATGTCTGTTGGGGATGGTCTATTGGACGAGTCCTCTGGTTCAAGAGGTGGGCGCAAGGCTGCTTGTTGACTGGCCTGATAGTGTGTCTGTGGGGGAGCAGGCACAGGGCTGTTTTTCAAGCATGTGACATGGCTGCATGGCTACTCAACTGGCCTGAAGGTGTTTTGGAGTGGGGCCCATGAGTCTGTTTCATAAATGTGAGACCTGGGAACTGAGTTGCTTTATTGGCCTGGGGTCATGTCTACCAGAGGTGGCCCATGAGATTATTTCTCTGGCCTGGGACATGGGCTCCTGACTACTTAGCTGGTCTGGGGAGATGCCCACCAGAAGCAACTTGTAGGACTGTTTCTCAGAACCTTATTGTAGGCACAGGGCTGCTGGACAGGCCAGAGGTGTGCCTGTGGGTGGTGGGGCACTGTGGGACTGTTTCTTAGATCCTGAGCATAGTTGAGTAGCCACTTTGCTAACCTGGGGTTGTATTGGCTGCTTGGAGGCTCACGGGCTTTTCTTGCTTGGGGGAGTGTGCACAGTCGTTTCATGGACTCAAAGTCAGGTTTTCCCTAGTTGGGGCTGGCAGACTATTCTTTCAGCTGGTAGTGCAACAGTGGGAATTGGTCTCTTTGCTGTGTAGAAGCAGTGTTACAGCTAATCCTGGACCCAAGCTTCATACTGCTGGAGTTGTGGCATTCAACCACCCATGTGGGCTTGGTTTCATAAAGATGGAACCCTAGTACTGGAGAGGTGCCATGGCTACAGAACCCCAGAGAAGTACACACAGTAAATGTGACTCTGGTCTCAACATCATGCCATGCTGCAGTAGTTTGGCTCACAGGGGGTGAGAAATGCACACTTGTGCTCCTAATCTGGGGCAGTGAAGCTGCATGAATTTCCAGAAACTCTTCAAACTGGGCTTAGGACTGTGAGGATTGTGGGGTTCTTCTCTAGGTGTTCGTGATAGTGATGGAGCCTCTGGGGTTCTTCTGTTTATTGCTTCCTTGCAACAGGAAGTCACTTCTGTGTCTGGGCTGATCTGATCGGGTTGGGGAAGATAGGACTGTAGAGGACAGGTCGTTTCCTCTTTCCCCTCCAGACTTCAAATCACCACAGGTGCCCCACTCCCCTTCTGGGCTCCAGTGCTCTCCCTTTGACATTCCAGTCAAATCTTGGCTATTCACTAATTGCCTTGGTCCTTTCTTGTGGAGAGGATAAATACCAGGCATCTCTAGTCAGCCATCTTGCTGATGTCACTCCTTGAAACATTATTTGTTAAGATTATGTTACACTTGATTTTATGAATATACTGCAATTTATTTATCTATTGTTAGACATGCTGATTGTTCTGGCTTTTTGCAATGTGGCATTTTATTTATCACATTTTCCCTGTATTTTAGCTATACTGCGTTTATCATCTGTATAATTCTCAAGAATCATAAGCTTATCTTTTTATTAGAATGTCAAAGATAGGTAAATGGATTTTTTTATAACCCACAAAGATTCAACCTAGAAGGTTTTTGGTTGTCTCTTAAATCAATGAGAGTGATTATTTGTGTTCACTTTTATAATACAGATTAAATTCTGTCAATTAAATGAGTGTGCTTGTATTTTTTTCCTGTTTACTGATTTGTTGTGAGTTGATATACAGGTCTTTATTTTTGATCAGAAGATACAAATACGTCCAAACTGAGTACTCGGCAGGTTTGCCCAAGAGAAAGAATGAAAGGATGATTTAACTCTTGCTAGACTAGAACCTCAGCTTTGCCATTTGGTTGCTGGATAACTTTGGACATCCTTGTTTTGCTTGTAAGAACCCTTACTTTCTTATCTATTAATTTGTGGGTGATAATATCTTATAAGATTTTGCAGATTAGATTTGAGGATTATACGGGATAGAGCATATCGAGTACATATTGTGGGGTGTTATACAGGTGGTATCCATACACAACAGAAATTGTTATTATTTATCTTGATTTCTATCTCAAATCAGGTTAAATATCTCTACATCTCACCAAACTAAAATGAGGGTGGAGATGGGGTAGAGGCTTTGCCTTATTTGATCAGGCAGTGAGTAACCTGATGTTTGAATTTTCTTTTTAATTTTGTACAGCTTTATTGAGATACAATGTTATTATAAAATCTGCCTGTTTAAATGTACAATTAAGTGATTTCAGTAAATTCATAGTGATGTGCAATTATCATCACAATTCAATTTTTGAATCTTTCCATCGCCTCAAAAAAGATCCCTCAGACCCATTTGCAGTCACTCTGTGTTCCTACTTCCAACTCCAGGCAACCAGTAATCTACTTCCTGTCTCTAAAGGTTTGGCTTTTCTGTGCATTTCATATAGATGGAATCATACAGTATGTGATGTTTTGTATCTGGTTTCTTTCACCTAATATCGTGTTTTTGAGATTCACTCAGGTCATACCATGTGTCAATACTCTGTTTCTTTTTATTGCCAAGTAATATTCTATTGTGTAGATGGACTATATATTGTTTACCCATTCATCAGTTGATGGACATTTGTGTTGGTCCCACTTTTTGGCTATTATGAATAATACTGTTATGAACATGCATGTCTAAGTCTTAGTGTGGCTACAGATCTTCAGTTCTCTAGAATCTACACCTAAGATGGAATTGCTGAATTGTATGGTAATGTATACTTATCTTTACTTGTTTGTTTACATATTTTAAAAATTTATTTGAGAACTTATTTTTTTAATTGACAAATAATAATTATCAGACAGGAATAATCAGCCTAGCCATCAACTCAAACATTTATCATTTCTTTGTGTTGGGAGCATTCAATATCCTCCTTCTAGCTATTTGAAACTATATAATATATTGTTGTTAACTATACTCATCCTATAGTGCTGTAGGATATAGAACTTATTCCTCTGCTCTAGCTATAATTTTGTATTCTTTAACAAATCTCTCCCTATATCCCTCACTCTCCTACACTTTCCAGCCTCTGGTATCATCTGTTCTACTTTTTACTTCTATGAGATCAACATTCATTTTTTTGGTTCCACATATGAGTGAGAATATGCAGGGTTTAATTTTGGTTCCTGGCTCATTTCACTTAATGCAGTGTCTTCCAGTTCCATCCATGTTACCACAAATGATAAGACTGCATTATTTTTCATGGTTGAATAGCATTTCTTTGGGTATATATACCACATTTTCTTTTGTTTATTATAAAGATGTGGGTACAATTCAGGGTTAGGTATACAAACATTGATTATGCAGGTACCCTTGTTGATGAGGCGTGCCCCTCCATCCCCTAGCAGTTTCCATCAACTGCCAATCCCACCACTCCTTCCCTGACAGTTTCCAACTGCTGCCAATCTCTTTCTTATAGTTATGATAATTGTTCAAGGTATATGAGTGAGAACATATGGTATGCTGTTCTTTGTTTCTGTGATAGACCGTTGAGTATGATTGACTCTAAATCCATCCAAGTTGCTGCGAAGTCCATATGTTTGCCCTTCTTTTTGGCTGCATAATATTTCATTGTGTATATGTACCACATTTTTAAATCCAGTCCAGCTTCGATGGGCAGCATGGTTGGGTCCATGTTTTTGCTGTTATGAGTAGAGTTGCAACAAACATATGTGTGCAGGTATTTTTTTTGTTGAATGATTTGAGTTCCTCTGGGTATATTCCCAGTAGGGGAATTGCTAGGTCAATTTCAAGTTCTTTCAGAAATCACCACATAGTCTTCCAAAGAGGTTGCACTACTTTGCATTCCCACCAGCAGCTTTCCTTTTTCTCTGCATCCTCGCCAGCAGCTGTTGTTTTTTGTTTTATAATGATATTATTTATTCTTACCGGGGTTACGTGGTATCTAAATGTGGTTTTGATTTGCATTTCTCTGATGATGAGTGAGGCAGAGCACTTTTTCATGTGTCTGTTGGCTGCCTGTATATCTTCTTTTGTGAAGTATCTACTCATGTCTTATGTCCACTTTTTAATGGGGCTGTTTATTTTTTTTCTTTTCAGAACTTGAGTTCCTTGTAGATCCTAGATGTTAGGCCCTTGTCAGATATACAGTTGGCAAATATTTTTTCCCATTCTGTGTGCTGTCTCCTTGCTCTTTTAATGGTTTCTTTTGCTTTGCAAAAGCTTGCCAATTTGATGACGTCCCACTTGTCTATCTTATTTCTTATGGTACGGGCACTTAGGGTTTTGATCAAGAATTGGTTGCCAGTTCTGATTTCCATAAGGGTATCTCCTGCATTTTCCAGGATTCTTATAGTTTGAGGTTTTAAGTTTAGGTCTGTGATCCATTTAGAGTTAATTTTTGTGTATGGTGATAGGTAGGGATCCTGTTTCAATCTTCTGCATGTGATCAGCCAGTTTTCCCAGCACCATTTACTGAACAGGTTTTTCTCTCCCCAGTGGTTGTTGTTGGAGGCTTTGTCAAAGATGAGTTGGTTGAGAAATTGAGGATTTACTTCCAGAATTTCTATTCTGTTTCATTGAGATAATGCCTGTTTTTGTACCAATACCAGGCTATTTGGATTACTGTAGCCTTATAGTAAAGTTCAAAGTCTGGAAGTGTGATACCCCTTGCTTTGTTTCTTTTGCTAAGGATTGTTTTAGCTATTCGTGTTCATTTGTTTCCTTATGAATTTCTGTATTGTGATTTCCAAGTCTGAGAAGAATGATGTTGGTAACTTAATGGGTATTGCGCTGAATCTGTAGATTGCTTTTGGTAGATGGACATTTTAACAATGTTGAGTCTTCCTATCCACGAACATGGAATATTTTTCCATTTGTTTGTGTCTTCTTGGATTTCTTTGAGCAGTGTTTTGTAGTTCTCATTATAAAGGTCTTTCACGTCTCTGGTTAGGAAGATGCTGAGGTATTTCATTTTTTTCTGAGGCTATTTTGAATGAGATTGTGCTTTTAATTTGACTCTCTACCTGCTTGTTGTTGGTGTATAGGAATGCAACTGTCTTTTGCACATTAATTTTATACCCCAAGACTTTGCCAAAGTCCTTTATCAGTGCAAGCAGGTTTTTGACATATTCTTTTGGATTTTCAAGGTATAAGATCATATCATCAGCAAAGAGAGATAACTCGACTTCCTCTTTTCTTATTTGGATACCCCAGATATCTTTCCTTTGTCTAGTGGCTGTAGTTAGGAATTCAAACACAATTTTGAACAAGAAGGATGAGAGTGGGCAGGCTTGTCTTGTTCCAGTTTTCAGGGGAAATGTTTCCAGTTTCTGTCCATTTAGCAATATGTTAGCTGTGGGTTTATCATAAATGGTACTTACTATTTTCAATTATGTTCCTTCTATACCTAGGTGTTTGAAGGTTTTTTATCAAGAAGCGATGCTGGATTTTATTGAAAGCTTTGTCTGCATCTAATGATATCATCATGTGGTTCTTGTTTAGACATCTGTTGATGTATTTAATTACATTTAAATTCTTGCGAATGTTGAACCAGCCCTGCATCCTGGGGATGAAGCCTATTTGGTCATGGTGGATGATTTTTGAGATGTGTTTTTGGATCCAATTTGCTAGAATTTTGTTGAGGATTTTTGCATCTATGTTCATAAGGGATATTGGCCTTTAGTTCTCTTTTTTTGTTGGATCTTTACCTGGTTTGGGTATCAGAGTTATGTTAACTTCATGAAATTATTTGGTGAGAATTCCTTTTTTTTCTCAATTGCCTGTAATGCTTTCAAGGATGGCTTCAGCTCCTCCTTGTACGTTCTATAGAATTCTGCTTGAAAGCCATCCGGTCCAGGACTTTTTTTATAGGTAGTTTTCATATGGCAGAGTCAATATCCTGGGCTGTTATTGGTGTAGTTAGTGTCTCTATGTCTTTTTGTTTCAACCTGGGGAGGTTGTGATGTCAGAAAGTCCTCCATTTCATTTAAATTATCAAGTTTTTTTCTATATAGGTGTACATAGTAATCTGATAATCATTTGTATTTCTTCAGGGTCAGTTGTGATTTGATCTTTTGTATTTCTGATTGTATTTGTTTGAGATTTTTCTCTCTTTTTCCTGGTCATTCTGATTAGGATTCCATCAATCTTGTTAATTCTTTCAAAGAATCAGCATTTTGTTTTATTGATGTTTTCTATGATATTTTTGCCTTCTCTGTCCCATTTGGGGTCTTATTTTGGTGATTTGGATTCTTCTGCTAAAGTTGGGGTTTTGTTGGTCTTCTCGTTCCAGCTCCCTTCAGTGATTTGTTGGGCTCCCAACCTGTGATCTTTCTGTTTTCTTAATGTGTGCTCACAGATATATCAGTTCCACTCTTAGAACTGTTTTCATGGCATCCCAGAATTTTGGTAAGATGGTTGTTCATTTTCATTTGATTCCAGGAATCTTTTAATTTCTGCTTTGATTTCATTGTTGACCCAGTATTTGTTCAGCATCATGCTGTTTAGTGTCCATGTCTTTGTGGGCTTTAGAGAAATTTTATTGTTGTTTATATTTTTTTTTATTCCACTGTGACTTGAGAATGTGCATGGCAATATTTCAACCTTATGGAATTTTTTTATGTTTGATTTATGGCCAAGGATATGATCAACCTTGGAGTATATTCCATGTGGTGATAATTAGAATGTGGATTCTGTGGTTGTTGGGTGGAATAATCTGTAGGTATCTATTAAGTCTATTTGCTTGAGTATCTAGTTTAGGTTCTGGATCTCCTCATTAATTTTTTGCCTTGATGATCTATCTAGGGCTGTTAGTGGGGTATTCAAGTCCCCTGCTATAATAGCATTAGAGTCAATATCTTTTTTTAGTTAACTTAGTAGTTACTTTATAAATGCTAGTGCTCCTGTGTTGGTTGCATATATGTTTAGGATGGATATTTCTTGTTGATGGATTGAATCTTTTATCATTATGTAGTGTCCTTTGCATCTTTTTAAATGTTCGATAGCTTAAAGATTGTTTTGTCTGATATTAAGATTGCAACTCCTGCCTTCTTTAGTGATCCATTTGCCTGGAAACTCGTTTTACATCCTTTAACTTTGAGTCTGTGTGTGCCCCTTGTATTGTGATGAGTTTCCTGTATGTAGCAAATAATTGGGTCATGGTTTCTTATCCAGTTTGCCATTCTGTGTCCTTTCAGTGGTGCCTTTCATCCATTCATATAGAGGCTAATTATTGAAATGTGATTGTTTATCCCTGCCATGAGGTTCTTATGTTTTTTCTTTGTTTGCTTGTTTTCTTTTGGCTTTGGGGTTGATGTATTTGTGTATTTTCATGTTTCTTGTTGCACTGTATTCTCTGCTGATTCTGTGCTCTGCTGTTCTTTTGAGAAGTATGTGGTCATTCTTTTTTTTTCTTTCAGCTGTGCCTAATACCTTTTTAAGTGTCTCCTGTAGAGCTGGTTTGGAAGCTGCATAATCCCTTAGGGATTGGAAGAATTTTAATTATCCATCACTGATGAAGTTGAGCTTTTCTGGGTGAGAAATCCTTGGTTGAAATTGTTTATCTTTGAAGAGTTTGAATAATGGACTCCAGTCCCTTCTTGCTTGTAGTGTTTCTGCCGATAGGTCTACTGCTATTCTGATTGGTTTTCTCCAGTAGGTAGTCTGATCTTTCTCTCTTGTTGCCTTTAGGATTTTTTCTTTTGTGCCTATTTTGTGTAGGCAAATTAGTATGTGTCTTGGGGTTGGTCTTCTCATTTGATATCTTGTGCAGTTTCTCTGTATCTCTTGTGCTTGGCTGGACACATCTCTGGTGAGATGGGGAAAGTTTTCTTGGATTACCTCCTGGAATACTTGTTCCAAGTTGTTCTCCATTTACCTTTTTTCTTCTGGGATACCAATCAGGCATAGGTTTGGCCTCTTGAGATAATCACATATCTCTTGTAGGCTTTGTTCTTTCTTTTGGAGTCTTCTTTCTATGTTTTTATTTTTATTTTTACAGATTGGGTTAATTCCATGTTGTGGTCTTCAGGTTCTGAGATTCTTTCTTCAGCTAGATTAATTCTGCTTTCCATGTTTGTCATCTTGTTATTTATTTCCTGGATGAAATTTTTTATTGCCAAAAATCTCTGTTACAAAATCTTTCAGTTGCATCTTGTCTTTCTTGCATTTTATTCACTCTTTCCATCCATTCCCTAATCCCTGTTGTATTCTGGAGCCAGTCATTTGTAACTTCCATTGTTTGGTCACCAAGGTTTAATTTTTCAGGTGTTTTCACTTTGTTACACTTGAAATTACCTGTGGTCTTCCATTGGTTTTTCCTCATTTGTGACAGATCTCTTGTTTTTCTCTTTAGTTCTGTTATTCAGTGTCAGTGGGAGAGGCTTTTCCATCTGATGTTTGCTCAGCCCTCCATTCTTCCCTGTTCCAGGCTCTGGATTTGTTCTATTTTGAAATAGGATGGTGGGTAGGAAGCTTTGCTGTCTTGTAGTTTTTGAAAGTTGAATAAAGTAGGTGATGGAGCACTAGGATTCAGAAACTACTTGCAAATTACAGTGTTCACTGATTGTGGTATGTGTTCCCTGAGACCCACTCCCCATTGCTACTCCATATGATGATGCAATGCAGAAACCAACGCAAAAAGACAATTGAACACACACACATGCACACACACACACACACACACACACACTCCCCAAAACAAACTGGAATAACAACAAAGTAAAACAAAACAAATAACAACAACAGAAAACCATGAAAACTGAACACACACACACACATACACGCCTAGCACAAAGTGAATGGAGAAGAAAAACAGAAGGACCAGGAAAAAAAAAAAAGGAATTCAGATTGAACCTTTGCACATATATTGACACACACCTTAAACTATAAAAATAAAAATAAAAAAACCAGAAGAATAAAAGAGCAAAAATAAACCAACAACAGCAACAGCAACATTGAAAGAAGAACACACAATCGTTTACATACACACATAAACAGAAAACAACAAACAAAAGAAGAAGGAAACAGAAAAAGAAAAGGAAAAAAGAAAAAAAATGGGGGAATGCAGATCAAAGCCTCACATACATATTTATGCACAAAGGAAAAATATTTTAAAAATAGTTGAACTAACAAACAGGCAAAAAATTTTTTTGAAAATTTTAAAAAATTAAAAAAGAAAAAACCTACCCTCTTTTGGCAGGTTCTGTAAGTGTTCCTCTAATCTGATGGCTCCTGCAGTGCTTCAGCCTTTTTCACTCTCTCCTCAATGTCCAGAGCAAAGAATGAGGAGGGGCAATTGAGGCGGGTGGGGCTGCAGTCCTCCTCTTCCACTCTCATATGATCAGAGAGATCTCTGGTGGGGAAGTGCATCCTTGTGGGGATGCCCCAGCCAGGCCTATCCTGGAATGGAGTTCTCCTATTGCAACTGATGTCCAGGCTCTGCCTAGGTTTGTCTCTCTCAGTTTTGGCCCAGTTGTGTGGGTTTGATGTTCAGAGGATTGCTGGGGAGGAGGGGGTTTGGGTCAGCCCTGGACTCACCACTGATCTTTTTGGAGTCCTTCCTCCTCCTTTTCTGGTCACACCCTTTGGTCTCTGGCTGGAAATCATGGTAGGAGATGGGGCACCTGGGACTCAGCAATTGTCAGGATCCTCTGAAGTTTGTACTTTCAGGATATTCCCTCTGGGACATGTTCAATCCCTGAGTAGTTGATCTGTCAGTCACAGAAATCAGGTCTGTTGCTCTGTGGTGAGCCAGTCTGGGCACTTTCCTGCCCTGTCTTCAAGATGGTGGTAGGGTGCCTCTCTTATCCTCTTTGGTGAGACTCTGCCTCTGGACTCCCTCCACAGCCCCTGCTGCCAGTGCCCAGCTAGGCACTGAAGTAGTGAGGCAAAGCCTGGAACCAGCAAACTCTCCTGCTGTAGTGGTGAGGCAGAGCCTGGGGCAGTAGTCTCTCCTTGCTGCTTCTTCTCAGGAAAACTTTTGTCCATTAAAAAAAATGGCTCTCAGTTTCTGTGACCTGGGTAGAGCCAGGGACCAAGCAGAGAAGCTGCAGCACCAGCTGTTGAACCAGGGCCCTGACCACTTGCTCACGAGCCCCCACTTAGTCAGTCTCTCCCAGCATTTTCTTCCCAGGAAGAGTTTTGTTGACTTAAGAAAGAAAAAAATGATGCTCGGCTTCTGTGTCCCAGGAATCTCTAGAGTCCAAGTTGAGCAGCTGCAGCATCAGCTGCTGCACCAGAAGAGCCCTGACCACTAGCTCCCTAGCCCTCACTCATTTAGCCACTCGCACGCCCACTCACTCACCAGCACATACACAAAATTTTCCTTACACTCACTTACTTACACCAGGACTCGCATAGTACGACTGTCTTGGCCACATCTTCCCCACCCCTTACATTTTCTTTCTGTATTAATCTTTTGTTGAACACAGGTTAACTTCATATCGGCTATTTTGAATAATGCTACAGTGAACATGGGGGTGAAGACGTCTCTTTAATATAACGATTTCCTTTTTGGGGGGATAGATTCCCAGTGGTGGGGTTGCTGGATCATAAGGTAGTCCTATTTGTAGTGTTGTGAGGAAGCTCCATGTGGTTCTCTGTAGTAGCCATCTAGTTTACATTCCCATCAACAGTGTATGAGAGTTCCCTTTGTCCTGCATCCTTGGCAGCATCAGTTATTTTGTCTTTTTTATAATAACCATCCTACTGGGGGCAAGATGATACTTCATTGCAGTTTTGATTTTCATTTCCCTGATGATTAGTGATGTTGCACATTTTAAAAAAATGTATTCATTGGCCATTTCTACCTAAGTAAAAAAATTCAAACTGTTTTTTAAGGTGGCTATGCTATTTTACATTCCTTTCAGCAATGTTCCTGCTTTTTTGGGTATTTTTTCGTATAACAAAAACCTCAAAATGCATCCATACATTTTCAGCTAATCAGGATTTTTTGTTTATGCAGAAAAGGAGATTATCTAAAAGATAGAGGACATCATGTAAATAACAATAAGCTTTTTAAAGAACCTACTATGAGTAAAGCACATAACACTTTAAATAAATTCTCTGTGAATTTACAATGATCATTAAAACATTTATTGTTGTGCCCTTTCACAGACTAATCAACAGAAACAATGAAGGTTAATGAGGTTTTAGACCAGTTCATTGAGTTGCAGCACCAGGGTTTGAACCCAGGTCCATATGCTTCCCAAAGCCAGTGCTATGCTGATTGCCACAGCAAAAAACAAATGCATGCCATCCACAAGATTAACCGGGATGAGAAATAGTCTTTACTGATGTGTTTTAGAATGATTGTCAATGCCCCCAGGGATATGTTTCTTTCCCTTAGTCATAGATTGCTGTCTTCACCCAAAGCAGATGGAAGGGTAAGGATCAATATTTCCTGGTAAATGTGCTGAGAGTTGGGAACTGAAATGAAGGTTGGGTGGAGGCCTCTGAGAGAAGGCAACTGGAATGACTCAGTGTGCTGCTGTTACTGCCTGCGTCCTCGGCACAGCTATGCCTTTTTCTAGCCGTGTGATTTTGAGCACACTGATCAAACTGTGTGAACCTGTTTCCTCATTTGTAAGTGAGGGTGAATTACAATTGCACCTCCTGGGTCTGGTGAGTATTATAAACATGATGCATTTGAAATACTTGACATCACACAATGGGTAAGTTTCACCCCCGTGCCGTCTCATTCATGTGCTGACTTTGAACTGCCATACCATAATACTATAGACTGTATGACTTACAAACAACAGAAATTTATGTCTTACAGTTCTAGAGTCTGGGAAGTCCACAGTCAAGAGATCAACAGATTCAGTGTCTGATGAGGACCAACTTCTTGGTTCATAGACAGCCATCTTTTGGCTGCATTCTCGCACAGTGGAATAAACTCTCTGTGGTCTCCTTTATAAGGAGATCCCATTCTTGAGGACTCCATCTCTCGTGGCCTAATTACTTCCCAGAGGTCCCACATCCTAGGATTGTCACCTAGAGGGTTAAGATTTCAACATATGCATTTTGAGGGAGGCAAAACCATTTATTCTATAGCACTTCTACACTGCCACCTTCCTCTTTTGAGAGGCTTATGAATGATGTGTATGAGTATCCTGAGCTGTCAAAAAAGAGGACTAGCCATTTGTGGGCAGTCTTAATGGGTCTCAGTGGTTCTTCCGGCATGTGTGGAAGATGCTTCTGCAGGACAAGTGAGGAGAGGTAACTATTGAGGGACAGTCCCCATTTGCCTGAGATGGGACTAGTCAGGGGAGGCTCCCAGCTTTGGGCAAGGGATGACGTGTTGGACTCTCCTAGTGATGACTGTCTTTTCAGGTGGCCCTGCCTGCAACAGAATTCCTGTTCCAGGTATTTCTCCAACCTTCTCTGAGCTCCATTGAGTCACTCTCTGCTCCTATCCCAGGTGATTCTCATTTTAATTCTTCAGGAGCGGGCTAATCAGCCTCTCCCTCTATCCCAGTGGTTCTCAACTTTGGCTGCACACTGGAATCATTTGGTGGAACATAAAAAAGATAATGACGCTCAAGTCCTACTCCCAGAGATTCTGACTTAATTGGTATGGGGTTTGGCCCAGTCATTGGAATGTTCAGAATTCGCTCACATGATTTGAATGTGTAGCTAGGGGAGAGAAGCACTGCTTACACTGCATAACCACGTTGTGTCATTTCCTATCTCTTGGGTAAGCTAAAGCTAACTGTCTCATACTGGTTTATGAGAGTCAATTGTTAAATTTTCAGGAATTTTACAAACTAGTTATTAAAAACAGCGATTACAAAAAATATGCCAACTGTCAAATAAATTATATTAACATTTAAAATAATACATTCTCAAAATTCATTACTTTCTAATTACTTCACATTTTATTATTACCTATACTCTTGAGAGCATTTATAGCTAATGTATCTGTATTACATCATATGGCAATACTATAGACTGATGTATTACTGTGACTCATTGTCCAATTCCATGTTCAATGATGTCATGGCAGCTTGAAATGATTCATGGTGGGAGTATTTACACCACAAACATTGGCAAACACTACAAGTCAAGGCTTTATTTATTGTGTTGCTGATTGTCTAGGATTAAGATAATGATGGATATACTGTTAATAATGCAGATTAAACTTTAAAAAAGATTTCATGTCTGTAGCTGTGTGAATAGCTTAAAAACTAAAAGTAGTCTTCTGATATTTGAAAGCTGTTATGATTCAGCAAAAAAGCAATTAACATAATCAGTGAATAAGTAAAATTCCTCTATTTTTGTATTTCCACTTTAATTTTACTCTACTACAAACAAAAATATTAACCAATAATCATGTCCCTACTATACTCATTTATCAATAGTAACCCTGGGTTGACTGGGTACCAAGACTTGGAAGGAAATCAATGAAAATATTATCTGGGACAGAATTAACTCTATGGAATTTATAATACAGAAATGTCATATATATTATTATTATTTGTAAATTGTGTACAAAATATCCTTTATATCAGTAAAATTTGTAACAAACCTATAAGTGCATATATGCATTCTTTTTTCTCTTCTGGCGAGCTAGTTGTTAAACATTTACCAGCATGCTACCACCTACCTCCATTCTTTCTTCAGCAGATCGTTAGCTCCTGACTCACACTTGTTCCTCTATACTTCTGGTGAGGCCATCCTTCCAGAAACAAAATGACAGCATTTTGTTGTAGTCTTCACAGGTCAACCCTTTACACCTTATGGAGAAGGGTGGAGAGGATCTGGAAGGACAAAGAAGATGTCTGACATAATTAACTATTTTTTTCCTAAATTACTAAGGGGTTTTGGCTGTGTGTGGAATCCCCTCAATCCTTCAGTCACTCCTTGTCTACACATTTTTCTCAAATACATGTGAAATTATCTGCAATATGAACAAAATCTGTAAAATACATTTCTCCCTTTCTTTCTGCGGGTTGTCCACATGGATAGTAAGAAATGCATCAACAGAGGTACTGCCCATGTCTCAAGACACGAGAGAAAATAATGACAGCTACGAATGCCTGTCTTAAGGTTTGGCACATCCTGTGATAATGCCCTTGTTATCTATTGCTGCATAACAAACCGATTCAAAGCATGATGGTTCAAAACAGCAACAAATATTGATCCTGTGTACGAGTTGATGGTTTGGATGGGGCTCTGTGGAAGTGACTAGACTCTATTCTGTGTAGCATTAGTTGGAGGGATTGACTTAGGGTTGGAGGATGTACATCCAATATGGTGCTCTCTCATGACTGGTGAATCATGGCGCTAGCAATCAGCTGGTAGATCTGGGGACTTTGGCTCCTCTCCATGTGGTCCCAGCATGATGGCTGGGTTTCAAGGGCAAATGTCTTAGGGAAGGTGGAGACAATGTTGCCTTTTAAGACCGAGCCTCAGAAGACACATAGTGTTACTTATGCTGTACTCTATTAAGGCAGACAAAAAGGCCCGCCCAGTTTCAAGGGGACTCCATATCTTGATGAAGGAGTGACAAGTTCTGGAAGAGCATGTGGGACAGGAAATACTATTGCCGGCATTTTTAGAAATTATAATCTGCCACAGCTGGAAAGGAAAATAACTCTTCTCAAAGCACTTCATGTCCCTGGTTTCATGTGCTTTGTGCAATAAGTCAGCAGGACATATTCTGTGACTAGTTCAGAATTACAAATTGTAAAAATTGAGAAATGAGGTTCAACTGAGGTGAAGAGGCAAATATTCTGTATCAACAACAGAAACATCTAGAGAATTTATGAGACCTCTAGTCATTTTTCAATAGTCTATAGGTATGTAAAACAATGGAAGGGTTCTATTATGGAAAGTCTTAGAAATAGCCAATAGAAGCATTGCAAGATCATTACTGTAATACATTTACAGAAGAATAGCTCTAAGTCATTGTTACACTCCAAGTCTGTATGATGCACAGTTTTTCTTGATTGCCAAGGGTCTAGAAACAATCTGGGTGCTCCGTGCCATTTCCCTCACAATGAGTAAAGACAAGTTGTTCACAAAAAAATTCCAAATGAAGTGTTCCAGAGAGAAATAAAATACTCATATTGGGCAGGGATGAAGTTCCAGCTGCAGAGCAACCTTTAAATACTTTTTTTTAAATGACAAAGAACCAAAGGTTCAGACATTGATATAAAGGGACTCTTCTCCAACCAAAATATAAGCAATTTTCTTTGTTTAGTTAGAGGAGCTTAAATGGCCATGAGGTAGACCTTCTAGAAGGGATTGTTTATTTTATGGAATGTACCCAGAATATATAATCAGTTATATGTGATACACATAGTACTGCTAGCTAAAAAGGGAACTAGGTAAGACTGAGTGTCTTTTAAAAAGCTTATTTTGACATAATTTCTGACTAAATGAAAAGTTGCAAGAATAGTAAAGTACCCCCTGGTAACTTTTACCAAGATTCCTCAACTGTTAATATTTACTACATTTGCTTTTATCTTCTCATTTTTTCTCCTTAATCTTTCTCTCTGTCATGGTCTCTGTCTCTCTGTCTCTTTCTCTATCTCTACCTCTATCTCAATCTCTACATATAACCTATATTTATATCTATCTATATTGATAAATATATGTAGATAGATGTGTTTGTATCATATACAAATGATTTTTTTTCCAGAACTATTTAAGAATAAGTTACAGATATGATGTCCCTTTACCCCTACTTAGTGTTTATTTGCAGAAAACAAATTCTCAAATTATCTTGCCTAATGATAATAACATAATTATCATAATTAGATAATTAAAATTGATGAAATGTTACTATCTAATATACAGGCTTCATTCAAATTTGTCCAGTAATATGCTTTTTAGTATTTTACTAAAATCTAAGATCATGTCTGTCTTTATAGTAAAATGAAATCTAAGATCAATTCCCTCATTGTACTTGAAAAATGGGTCAAAGGCATGTAAACTCTTGGTTGTATTTGCAAACTCACATAGAACCTGTTTGACATTACCTTCCATGGGTACGTCAGAGTGAAACCTACAACTCTTTCTTTTGGATCAAACAGAGAATTTCTTCTTGGTATTCCCAGAAGATGGCACTATACCTGGTGTATGGCCAATACTTGGTAAACATTTGTTAAACAACCAACCTAGAAGACATTTGATTTAAAAGTAGTTCTGTTTCACCTAAGAATGAAAGTATTTTAAGTCTAATTCACCTGTGTCTTGGCTCTTCTAACTGAAAACTAGAGACTTTAGGAGAATGTAAAACAGTATTTTTCTGTTACTTGGGTACCACTAGGTAAATTGTGATGTATTTATAATAATTATCACAATCACCTTCGAAATTACAGCAGCTCCAACTCACCAATAGCAATGAACTGATTTTTCTCTTTATCAAAACCAGTCCTTCTATGAGATTCTGAAGGTAGTCTTTAGATTCAAACTGAGAACACTTTGAATACTTCACATATTGAGACTAGGATTTGTGTACCAGGCAGTTTGGAAGATAAGCCCAGGAAACTCTGGTAGAAGAGTGGAGATGTAATACAGGAAAGAATGGAAAACAAAGGGTGATGTATCTAATGTCATGACTGGGCAACTGGGGCTCACCTCACTGGGCAACCCATGGAGAAAGTGGAAAATAGAGAGTTCTGCAGAGTTATTTTAAGAGGCTTGAGGGAACTGGTTTATTTATCCACCAAGTCCCATCAGTTATTGGTTGAAAGCTGCTCCTGAGGGAACTAAGAGTTCAACATATCCTGCCTACCTCATGTGAGGAGCTAAAAGTCTCTGGCATTCTGCCAATCCCTCTTGTGAGGGATCCCAGGACCTTGCAGCTGAAATCTGTCAGATGAGTATGAGTGGAGAAGATACTTGCCTAGAGATGGAGAACCTTGAGAGTTACTACATTTTTCATGCTTTCCATTTGGAATCAGATTTCATGGGATTTGAGAAGCATTTGCAAAACCATATATTTGTTGTTTAAGATAATGCAATCAATTAAGAATCAAACTTTTTTTAATGAGATGAACAGGTAAAGATTTTTTGTGACTAAGCCACCCCATCTTAGGGTATGAAGATAATTGCATTATGGCTAACTAGTAGTGGGAAGAGTGAAGCTCTATCTCCAGTTTGCTTGAGGGAACAAGTAAATTAAATGCAGATGACATGGACCAGGCAGTAAACTACTTTCATTGTTTATTTTAATTTTCTCTCTTCTGCATTCAGTTAAACATCCATAGAAGCGGATTTCAAGGTAACTAAAAGGTTGTTTACCACATTTCTAAGAGAGTCATGAATAATCAGAACAAAAAGACCACTATCAAACCAAAAATAAAGAATAACTGGTCTCATGTGTGTACTGTACATGTGAGTGTACATGAGTGATTATTTGCCTCTTTTTATGTGTCTGTGTTTAACAGAAGGGGTATATGTGTGTTTTAACAAAAGGGAAGAAAGAGAAAATTGGCAAGTGAAACATTTAAGTTAAAAAGGAGAAATGTGTTATTCTAGTTAATTCGAGCCATGTGAGAAATTTTAAAATTATAATGTTATAGGGTAGAAGAAAATCAAAATTTCGGAGAAAATGATGAAATGAAAGGGATAAGGTGAATTTTCATAGTCCTAGATTCCTAAATTTCTACTGTCTATATTTGAAAAAGGGAACTCAACCTGCTTGGAAATTTAGGCTTCAAAAACAAAATAAGACAACTGGAAGATATTTTCAAAATAACTAACATTGTTGAGTTTTTATGGGGATGATACTAAATCAGAAATAACAATCAAAATTTAAAAATTAATAAATGGTTTGAGTTGTAGTGAAGGGTCTTTTCAAGAGAAAACAGATCTAACCAGATGCTACTTAAATATGCCTTTCTGTTTTCACTGTCTGGTGATATGCAGAGGTTTATTTGTTTAAGGACTAAGATTGTGCTATGGTTTGAATGTGTCCTCCCAAAAGCATGTGTTGGAAACTTCACTATCCCAATGTGGCAGTGTTGGGAGGTTAGGCCTAACGGGAGGTGATTAGGACTTCAGAGTTTTGCCTCCATGAATAAATTAATAGTGTTATCATGGGAATTTGTTATTGTAAAAGTTTGTACATTCTAAAAAAGTGAATTTAGTTCCCTTCATCCCTCCCTCGCTCCCTCCTTACTGCCCTCCTTCCCTTCTTCTCTCCTTCCCTCCATCCTTCCTTCCTCTCCTCCCTCTGTCTCTCTCTCTCCTCTCTGTCACTTTCTCTCTCTCTCTCCACCTCTCCCATCCATCCTCTGGCCTTCTACCATGGGATGACTCAGAAGGCCCTCGCCGTATGATGGCACCTCGATATTGGACTTCTCTGTCTTGAAAACTGTGAGAAATAACTTATAAGTAAGCGAGTCTCTGGAATTCTGTTATTATAGCATGAAACAGACCAAGACAAACTAATGTGAAAAGCCATCATTTGAGCATGAAAGTTTATTCTTTCTAGAGCACAGTTAAGAAGTATTAGTTGGGCCATCATTGTGTTCTCTGAACATTAAGAAGCATGAGAAGTGGACCTTGACACTAAAGATTCATATTAGAAAAATGAGAATGTCAAGAGTGAAGGGTGCAGGAAGCAACCAGAGGGGCGGCTCCCAAAATGGCGCCGACATACCAGACAACAAGCCCTAGGTCCCGGCTTCTGTGAGCACAATTCCCCGTGCACGAATTTCAAACCTGCAAGCCTCCAATTCGTAGCCAGCTTTGTTATGCATCCAATAGGGCTATAACACGGTGTTGGCCCCACCCTGCTCCCATGCAGCTCCTCCAATAGGAACATAGCACGGCCCCTTCCAGCCTCTGTCAGGCTGATAAATACAGCCCTCTCCCCACAACTCTCTCTCGGTCTCTCTTTCTCTCTGTCACTCTCTGCCTCTCTGCGGCTCTCTCCCTGCCTCTCTCCCACTTCCTCTCTCTCTCTTACTCTCTCTTTCTCTCTCTCTTTTCCTTTTTTCCCGTTACAGATCCCCTCTGTAACAGCCGCTTTAATAAATCTCTTGATCCTGGCTGGGTGTGGAGTCATTACTGGCGCCGAACTTCTTTCAAAGAGTTGTAATAATAATAATAATAATAATAATACAGTTGTACCAGTATTAAGCACTCTCATCCCTCTATAAAAAGTCCGAACAAATTCTAAGAGGTCAGCGCACTTCTCTTTTGGCATTCATGTCTTAAGTCTTCTGAGCAGTTTAGTGAGGTAGACAGAGTGCATTTTAAAATATGGGGCATTCTCCATTCTCATAAGAAAGATAAACCTTGACTGACTTTCCCTTAAGCTTATTAAGCTTAGGGCTGTTACATCTCAAAGTCCCGTGTTGCCTTCAACTCAAGCACATACCCTGTGCAGGAAAGTCACTGGAATGGAAGAACTCTAGAGAGATGTCATGAGAGCTAGTTCATGCTGGTGAGCTCTGAGTTGTGACCCTGCAAGAGGCTGGAAAGTGCAGGATCTCACCTGTATCCCCAAATCCATAAAACCTTAGCAAATGAAGATGCCGACTTCTCTGCACTAACCGTGCCTGGATCTCACAGAACCCAGCATTGGCATTTATTGGGAATTATATGTCAGGCTGGAATCCAGACGTTTTATATCTTTCCTTGATTTCCTAATTTTTATTTTTTAATTGTTTCAGCTTTATTGAGGTATAACTGACAAATACAAATTATATATGTTCAGAGTATACAATGTGATGTTTTGATGTATGTATATATTGTGAGATAATTGATGCAATCAAGCTAATTAACATACCCATTACCTCACATAGTTACCCTTGATTTTTAAATTATTATTATTTCATACACAATTAGAACAAAATTAGGGTACTGACTAGGGTTGCCATGCAAGTTCCTTAGACACACATATACATGTGAGCACACATACATACTCACACACTCACACCATTCAATATCACTGCTATTCCACTTAAAAATCTCCACCATCACTTTGGGAGGCCAAGGTGAGAGGACTGCCTGCGCTCACAGGTTCGAAACCAGCCTGGGCAGCTTGACGAGACCTCATCTCTACAATAAATTTAAAAATTAGCCAAGCGTGGTGGTGTGTGCTTGTAGTTCCACTACTTGGGAGGCTGAAGCGGAAGGATCACCTGAGCCCAGCAGGTTGAGGGTGTAGTGGCCGTGACACTCCAGCCTGGGTGACAGAGTGAGACTCCAACTCAAAAACAAAAACAAAAAACCCCACCATCAGAAAAAACTGGGAAAACTATTTCATTTAAAAGGCCATTCTGCAAAAGTATAACACTAGTAAAAGAAGTAAATAATAGGGTGCATAAGAAAAGAGGTGGAAATTCTCTGTGCTTTCTGATCAAATTTTTCTGTAAACCTAAAATCTATTAATTTTTAAAAATTCTGCAAAATGGTGCAGTCATTACATAAAACTGTGTGTCAAGTACTCAAAACATTGAACATAGAATTACCATAAGATTCAGCAATTCCACTCCTTGGTATATACCCCCCCCAATTGAAAACAGATACTCGAACAAATGCTTGTACACAAATATTCATAGCAGCATTACTCGAAATAGCCAAAAAATGGAAACGACTCAACTGTCCATCCACAGATGAGTGGATAAACAAAATGTGTGATATTCATATAGTAGCATATTATTCATCTGTAAAAAGGAATGAAGTTCTGGTATTTGCTACAATGTGGTTGAACTCTGAAAACATTATGCCAAGTGAAAGAAGCCAGACATAAAGAGTCACATACTGTATGATTCCATTTACATGAAATACTCAGAATAGGCAAATCCGTAGAGACAGAAAGTAGATTAGTGGTTTCCAGGGGAATGAGAAGTGACTGCTAATGGGTTTGGTTTTCTTTTGGGGTGATGAAAATGTTTGGAACTAGATAGAGAGGAATATATGAAATGCCCCTAAATTGTGAATGCACGACAGGTTCCTAAATTGCATATTTTAAAATGGCAATTTGACCACTTTAAATGCTACCTCCAAAAAATAGCCAATATAGGGCATCCTACAAAATAACTGACCAGTCCTTGAAATTGACAAGACTATCAAAAACAAGACTGAGAAATGATCACAGCCAAGAAGATCCTAGGAAGACATGACAACTAACTTTAATGTCATGTCCTCAATGGGATCCCAGGAACACAAAGAGGACATTAGTTAAAAAAAAAAAGGAAATCTGAAAATAGTATAGACTTTAGCTGATAATAACGTATTAATATTCACTCATTAAATGTAACAAAATGTGACATACTAATGTAACGGGTTAGGAATATGAAAAACTGGAGGCTCGGTATATGGGAATTCTCTGTAATATCTTGCAATTTTTCTATAAATATAAACTACTCTAAAATTAATAAAGTTATTTTAAAGGAAAGAGTGCTCTGTATTTTCCTGTTTTTCCTGCCGCGTGTGTGAGTTCATAACTTGGAGGAAGAGCTGAAGGACAAGGACGTGCACCAAGGCCAGTGATTGGGAGGCTGAGGAAGCTGCCAGCTTCTTGCTCTGTGCTGCCCTCTTCACACTTCTTGTTGAATGAGAATAAGAAAATAAAAGAAACATTTTAAAAGAATCTTTCTTTTTAAAATTTTTTGTAGGTGATTTAAATTCTATTTTAAAATGTTTTATTATAGAGATCTGAGGTACAAGCGAGGTTTAGCTACACAAGTAGGCTGCATGCAGGTGAAATTTGGGCCTCCAACTGGCCCTCACTTCCCCTGGTTTAGGACCAGGTACCCTTTGTGTTGTTACGTGCCCCCACCCCCTTCCCTGGGGTGCCCAGTGACTCCCACTCCCACCCTTGTGCTAATGTGACTAGTGTTCAGGGGAAACCAACCCCACTGCCCATCAAAAGGATCGTTCTTTTAAGTCAAATGCATTTTTGTTTAAAAATTCACTGTTACATATGTGTTAGTGTTTTAGGTTTGTCTTAATAAAGAACCACAGAGGGGTTGGCATAAAAGCAAAACAACAGAAATGTATCATCTCACAGTTCTGATGGTCAGAAGTCCAAAGTCAAGGTGGCAGGGCCGTGCACCCCCTGAAATTCTAGATGGACTCGTTCTTTACCTCTTCCAGCTTCTCCCAGCACCCCCTGAAATTCTAGATGGACTCATTCTTCACCTCTTCCCAGCTTCCCGCTTATTTTTGGCATTCCTTGGCTTGTGACTGCTTCACTGGAATCTAATTCCCTCATCATGGTCTTCTCTCTGTGTGTCTCAATCTTCAGGTGGCATTTTTCTCCTATAAGGACACCGTCATGTTGGATCAGCCTTGCCCGCCCCCACCATGACCTCATCTTAACTTGATCACATCTGCAGAGACATTATTTCCAAATAAGGCCACATTCATAGACATTGGGGTTAGAACTTCAGCATATCTTTTTGAGAGATGCAATCCAACACGTAACACTACTTTTCCCATTCTATGGGGGACATATGGAACATTCTCAAAGACCAGCAGTGCCACTGAATAGGCACTTGAGATAAATGACGTGTGATTTTTAAAAATCTTCACAATGACTTTATGAGGTAGTCCCCTATTCTTTCCCCGGATCTCTCCTATTTTTGCAGGCAGTTAAATCCAATCACAAGCAATGCAGATCAGTTTTTCCTGGGCTGCAGAGTTAAGGAATGATAGATCCAGAATCTAAACCTAGACCATTTTCCAAATTTTTGCTCTTTCTATCATATTGTTCTCATGCCTGACGAGTTTTTAATGACTCAAGTCAGGAAATTGCAAAATAACGGGTTGCTGACTGGAGGCTTATCCTGATACCTTCTTAGGCTCTTTTATATCCGTTTTGTCTTGTCCTCCCTTGTTTTCCTGCCACAGTCCTTACTGAACTGAAGGCTAGTCTCACATCCTGGTTTGCAAGCCTCTCTCCCTCCACCATTCTGGCTTTCAAATTTGATTTACTGATATCTACTTGTCTAAATGATAAAATCGAGAAAGCTTTTACCAAGTAAGTTTATCATAGAAATGTAACTATTACATGTATTGTGCAAAATGGTTCTTTTTTTAAAATCCAGGCAAATACATTGGAGTCATTAATTTGAATACTAAGTACAAGGTTCTGTTTAAAAATCCACAAGATGAATAACAAATCATAATTCTGGCAAGGCAAAGACATTCTTCAAAGCCATCGTTTGTATAATCCATTGAAGATACCATGATAGTAGCTCGTTGATGGCTGATTTAAAGTCTAGCACATGTGCCATTACCTTTCTGGGGATATATATTTCATGCATCCTCGCATTACAAGCAGTTGCTGACTCTGAAATGAATTGGGTTACAAAAGTTCATCTGAAGTATATTCTTTGGAATTTAGAATGCTTAACCCAACCTAATGAAGCACCTACTATGTGACTATCTTGTACTTGGCTGTGGAGATAAGGTTTTTTGTTTTTGTTTCTTGAATCAGAGTCTTACTCTGTTACCGAGGCCTAAGTGGAGCAGCATGATCACGGCTACCACAGCCTCTACCTGCTGGACTCAGGCGATCCTTCTGCCTCAGCCCTCCAAGTAGTTGCAATTACAGGCGCACACCAACAAGGCTGGCTAATTTTTTGATTTATTGTAGAGACGAGGGCTCACCAAGTTGCCCAGGCTGGTTTTGAACTCCTGGGCTCAAGCAATCCTCTCGCTTCAGCCTCCCAAGGTGCTGGGATTACAGGCATCAACCACTGCGCCTGGCTGCATTATTATTATTATTAAAAGCACATAGGGTCCCTGATTACAGACAATTTAAATGTGATGGGCGGGGTGAATTGAATGATTCCTCTCAGTTCTGTCCTCCTCCTGGGGTATCCTTGCCCAGTGCCTCTTGACTTTTAGTTTCTCTTACACAAGGCTGAATATATTTCCCCTTTTATTGGCTATGGGGTTGGCCATGTGACTTGATTTTGGCCAATGAGATGTTAGCAGATGCTGCAAGCTAGATTTTGCAAGTGTCCGTGCAGTTGGGCTTGCCCTCTGCCAGGGTTGTAAGGAGGACTTTCTCCAAGTGCTTCTGCCTTTGCCCTGAGCCTGGGAATTCACACGTGTGCCTCCCAACCCCAGCTGCTCCAAAGACCTGCAGCATGGTTGCAGCTGCCCCAGTCAGCCCACATAATCCTAAAAGAGATTATAAATTGCTGAGTTTTGCCATTGTATGGCATGTTCATGGAAATAATTCAGTGACAGAGGTAGGAACTCCCACATTATTGAAATAGTTCCTAAAATAGCTCTATAATCACTGGGATGTGGTGGGACATGGATCAGCACACGGAATGGGTTTCTGAGATATCAAGAAAGCCCTCCCCAAGCAAGTGACTTTCAAGCTGAGACCCAAAGCATGAGCAGGGATTGGTTTGGTGAAGAGAGAGGGAGAAGGAATGCCAGGGTTGGCACAAGCAAAGGACCTGAGGTAGGAATAAATTTGATGCGAAATGGAGAAGAAACTGGTGAGGGAACTACATCATACAGAGCTGTGTAGAATGAGGGTTTTGAAATGTAGCCTAAGAGCAGTGGGTGTTAAGGAAGGGGTGAGCATTTTACTGGGGAATTAGAGTACATTTGTCCCTCAGTATATGTAGAGGATTGGTTCCACGACCCTCATGTATATCAAAATCCTTGTGTACTCAAGCCCCAACAGTTGTCCCTGAGGAATTCATGTAGAGGAAAAGTCAGCCCTCTACAGACACAGATTTTGCATCCCATAAACTATTATTTTTGCTCTCTGTTTCCTTGAAAAAAAATCTGGGTACAAGTGGACCTGAACAGTTCAAACCTGTGTTGTTCAAGGGACAACTGTGCATGAGACTCATGTAGCTGGCTTATCAAACAATCGTCTTTCAGTGATGTACATGTATGAGGTAATTCTGTTTATCCCTGATTACTGCTGCTGTATATTTTGGGGTGAATCTTTCTTCCCTGTTGGATAATGGAGCCCTTCACGACATCTTGAACAAATTGCATGGCTTTTCATTTCCTTTTAGTTGTTAAAATTCCACTTAGTTTTTTTTTTTTTTTTTAGATTGGGAAATATAGTTTATTTAGAAAGTAAATGAGAGAGAGAGATTGATTGATTCACCTCCCAAGGTAGGAGAGGGGGCTAAAGCTTAGGAAACACAGTGGCAGCCATAGCTCAAAGAGCACATGACCACACCAGAGTCTAGTAAAGCAATGGCCAGTATAAAATTCTAATATTTTATTCATTGTAAACATTGAATTGTCAACCAGGTTTATGGTTAGAGAGATGTAAAGTTGGAGGAGTAAGCTATGGTCCATGTGCTTATTTCTTTTACTTCTTTCTCTCCTTGGAGTAGAGTGGGCCATGGGCTGTGTGGTGGATACTATGGTGGCACTGTCCCCTTCAGGATAAATGACTTGAGAGCACCACAGGCAGATAGCCCTCAGTGGTCATGCCACTTTCAGAGGTGCTTCAGCTGAAGAAGACACCTTAGCTCTTTCCTGGGACAGTCTGCATCCTTGGACTAATTGAGGTGGAAGGATAAATGCTGATCCTCATGCCACAGTTCTGGATATCTCTGAAGGTCATGGCAGCTTCAGAACTCCATGCATGGCAGCTGAGGCTTGTATCGAGACTCTGTCACAGCTCAACTTCTCTCTCTGCCCAATCCTGATCCTTCCCTTCTCTCTCATAGGCACAACTTCTCTCTTAGTCTGCTTCGGCTGCCATAACAAAATATGACAGACTGGTTGGCTTAAATAACAGAAATTTATTTTCTCATAGCTCTATAGGCTGCAAGTCCAAGGTCACGTGCCAGCAAGGTTGGTTTCTGGTGAGGGCTATCTTTCTGGCTTGCAGAAGGCTGGCTTCTAGCTGTGTCCTTGCATGGCTTTTCTGATATGTAGGTAAGAAGCAAGAAAGAGAGTTTTGGTATTTCTTCCTATTCTTTTAAGGACACCAGTCCTCTTGCTTTAGGGCCCCAGCCTTATGACCTCATTTAACCTTGATTTACCTCCTTAAAGTCTCTGTCTCCAAATACTGTCATATTAGGGATTAAGGTTTAAACACAGAAATTTTGGGGAAACACAATTTAGTTTATAACAGCTCCCTATGTTACTAATCTTTGTCTCAGAGTCTGTTTCTAGGGAACCCAACCTACCACAGACTGCCTCTGCTCCCTCATCTGGTCCTAAATCCTCAGGTTGCTTTAAGGAGGAAATATTAAGAAGGAAAGGGAAATTTTTAAAAAAAGTTATTAAAAGTATTAGGATCAGCCAGGCATGGTTATGCATGTAAGTCCCACCTACTCGGGAGGCTGAGGTGGAAGGATCACCTGAGTCCAGGAAATTGAGGCTGCAGTGAACTGTGATTGTGCCACTGCACTCCAGCCTGGGTGGCAGAGTGAGAGCCTGACTCAAAAAAGATTTAGATTTACAGGATTGTTGCAATAATGGTGCAGAGAAATTCTCTCTTACCCCATTCCTGTAATGTTTCTTTTATTTCACATTATCGTGATACATATGACAAAATTAAGAAACCAATATTGGCATATTACTATTAACTACACTTCAGGCCTTGGATTTCACTAGTTTTTCTCTCATGTCCAATTTTTGTACCATGATCCAGCTCAGGAACGTTTAGTCACTTAGTCATGATGTCTCTTTGATCTCCTCTGATCTGTGACAGTTTTAGTCTTTCCTTGTTTTTTCATGACCCTGACAATTTTGAAGAACACTGGTTGGGTATTTTGTGGAATGTCCCTCAGCCTACGTGCGCGTGTGTGGGTGTGATTACAATTGGGTTTTGGAGTTGAGGGAGAAAACGATAAAGAGGAAGTGCCCTCTCATTGCATCCTGTTGGGACACATGATGTCCACATGACATTCCTGTGGTGTTAGGCTTGATAACTTGGTTGAGGTGGTGTTTGCAGTTTTCTCCACTGGAATTTTCCTCTTTTTTCCCTCTCTATACTTTGTTCATTGGATGTAGTGAAACATCTTATCCTTAATGTTCTTATCTCTCTGGCTGTTGCTTCTCTGCTAACACTGCCTAGCCCATGTGCCTTTCCAAGGCATGTATTTAGATGCTGGCTCTCTTGGAGCATCTGACCCATCAACAGTAGGTGACATGAAGGACTGATTCTGGTGCAACTTGCTTAGCTCCTATACCTGGTAAAAAATGAGGCCAAAGGAAGTGAAAGATCCAGAGAATCAGGGTCAGCCTATTGGTTTAGTGTCAGGTCTTCTAATCCCTAACCAAGCACGGTTTCTTAATCTGGTGTGAATGTGGACATAGGGGCCAAAGAAGACAAGTCCAAGGTGAGAGTTAGCTCCTCAGGTGCCCGGATAGGGCATGTGGTGGCTTTGCTCTACCACTCTTATCAGCTTTAGTCTCTTGCTTATTGGTCAGGCTTGTAGTACTTTCACCTCCAGAGGCAGGAGTTGGGGTCAGCCTACCTTATTCACAGGGATAACAGTGGAAAAGAGAAGTTGCCAAAGGAAAGTCAAGGCACTGTCCTAGGAGGAGCCAAAGATACCAGACAGGACTGAACAACGTATGACCACAAAAGGCATGAAATCCCAAGTGGAGGCAGCATAAAACTGAGTGTTTCTGTGACTTCTGGGCCTCTTAGCTGAGGCATCTGTAAGGCATAAGGGAGACATTATATGTATACAAGTTAGGCTTTGTTGGTACACTTCACCTGAGCCAATCCTTATTCCTTTCTAATAGACAAGAAAAAGAAAAGCACAATACCATAACAGTATTGCACTGCTGTCCGTTTGACAGCACTTTGCATATTACAGAAGTGCTTTTGAGTATGTACTCCCAGTTGATTCTTGGATTGATCCTATAATGTAGGTATCATAGATGTGAATGTCAGCCCCATTTTACAAGCGGAGCAGGTGAGACTCAAAAAATCTTGACCAGTTACTTGAGATCATTGTAGAAGATTCAGTGAGCACCTTGTCATTTTGCGGCCAGCAGTCCAGTCCATGCCTTGGAGTTCTCCTACATGCCTGTGCAACTTTCCTCCTGAGAGCCATCTCATGCCTTGGGCAGGCTGGAAATGCTGAGGCATTAATGCCCGTAGAAAGAACCTCTTAGCCAGGGATGGATATGAGTAGGAGGTTAAATACCCCAGCTTTCTTGCTCCTGGAGCAATGAACAAGGATAAGAACTCTGAGGCATATGCTCTCTACTCTTTCTCCCTCAATTCCCCAGCAGGACTGAGCCCTGGTTGTCCTCAGTGTTAGCATGCTTGATCACACACTGTTAAGGCTCGTTTTCCCTTGCTGTCTTAATTTCTTGTCCCACTATCAGCACTTCCCGGGCATACCTCCCAAATAAATGACTTGCACTCAGATCTTTGTCTTAGGGCTTGCTTTTGGAAGAACCCAATCTAAGACAGTCACAACATTAGATAGTGGTTGTATATTTCCATTGTAAGTGACAGAAGCTCCAACTTAAACTGGCTCAAGCAGAAAAAGAATTTATTGGTTCATGTAATTGAACAGTCCAGCCTAATAGCTCTAGCTTCAGGCACGATTGAATCTATTTCTTTAAATGATGTTACCAGTGCTTGATTTCTCTCCTTCCACTTCCCTGCTCTGATTTCCTCTGTGTTGACTTCTTTCTCAGGCAGGCTATCTTTCCAGATTCGTACATGGTCCCAGGTTCAAGTCCACTAGAACAGAAAGCATTTCTCTCCAGATAGCTCCAGCCAAATCTCGAATTGGCTCTGACATCATCATGTGCTTATCTTTGAACAAATCATGGTACCTAGTGAGATACAAATGACCAGACTCTGGCCACAAGGTCATCCAGGAAGCTAGTGGTCCTGTCGGCTGGTCCAGTCACAGGGAATAAAACTGAATGGTGGTGATACTCCAGGGAAGATGCTGGTTCTTTTACAGAAGATGGAGGTTAATATTGTACAGATTCTCACACACACTTTCTGACACTTTTTTCCCTCTGAGAAAAAGTGCTATCTTCTGAGGAAAAAAAAATCTCTTAGTTCTAGTTAATTTCAATAAAAATGTCATAAATGCCTCACTATTATTGGACATGCATAGATACAGAAAAAGAATAAAGTCCCTAAGAACCATAAAATAATTGTTTCATAATGCATAAATCATCCCATGTTAAATTTTTGTTGTTTTCCCATAGAATTATGGGAGATGACATGAAAATACTCCATCAATGACTCAAGGACAGAAAACCATATCTAAGAAGACAGGATTTACTTGTTGAGGGACAGGAGAATCTAAGAGGGGGTAGCTGAAGTGGATGCCCTTTCAGGCAGTTGATTTGGTGGGTCTGATTGAGTTTTCATATGGCAGAAACTTAAGAAGCAAAAATGGTTACATTTTATTCCTTGCTTTAAAACAATATTGTACTATTTATCATTATTTCATTAGCATATTGCTGATAACTGAAATACAATAGCTTATCACAAGGGTGAGCAAACTGTCTCAGTAAAAGGACAGAATAAATACTTTACAATTCAGCAACCAAGAGACAAAAGAGAAGATATTAAGTGGGCACTTATGAAACAAAGGAGGAAACAAATTTTTCAATGATGAAATTCAAAATATAATGATTGAGTTCAAATTTGTGTAATACAGGTCTGCTAGTGAGAAAAAAATAGAATTTTTATTTTGAGGAAGCCAGACATGGTGGCATGTGCTTGTAGTTCAGCTACTTAGGAGGTTGAGATGGGAGGATCACTTGAGGCCAGGAGTCCAAGGCTATAGTGCACTATAATCACACCTGTGAATAGCCATGCACTTCAACCTGGGTGACATAGCAAATATCTGTCTCTAAAAAAAAATCTTATTTTGAGGGTAACATTTTTCTTCATTGGGGTTCAAAGTTAGTATTCTTGACCATCATATCTATTGCAAACATTCATCTATAAAAACCATTCTTAGCTCTAGGGACATACAAAAACATGGTGAGCTGAATTTGACCCACGGACTATAGTTGCTGACTCTTGACTTAACCAAGCAGAATTTATTAACTCACATAGTTAATAGAGGTAGAGCCGTCTTAAATCTGAGCTAATTTAGAACTCCAGTTCTATTTCCTTGAGATTGCCTTTGTTCTGTCCTCCTCCTTGGGTTGGCTTTATCCTGAGTCTGGATTCCTTCAAGGCTGTCTTAGGAACTGGAGCTGCATGCTTCCTTATTCACAAGAAAAAGAGAGTCACTTTTTAGATACACTGAGCAAAGGTCTTGAGTTTCACTCTGATAGGCTTTGCTTGAGCCAATCATTGTGACAGGAGGTAGGACCAATCAGAGAACTACCCCGAGACCAAATTTCCTTCCTGCAGTGGGAGGGGCATAGAGTGGAGTGAGAGGAGAGGCAACATCCACTCTAAATAAACCCTGAAGAATAGGGCAGAAAAGAGGAAACAGATGGACAAGTTTTATAATGTGAATGTGCTAAACCTTTATCTCCAGGTCTCCATGAGAGACTCAGCTACTCTGGAATATCTATCATGTTGCATTCTTTCAAAACAAACTGTAGTAATTGTTAAAGGCAGTATTTTACAGGGCCCTGTCCTTAGCACCTACAGTCTTGTCACTTACAACCACTTCCCTTGAACAAATCTTAACATTCTCCTAAGTGATGGTCTGCCAGTTTTGCATCCTCTAGTCCTTAATCAAGATCTTGTATACATTCCTTCCTCCTCAAAAGGGATCTGGGAAAGACGTATTCAACATCTTTGACAGAATGGCTGAACCACAGATCATTTTAATTTTGGGGGGGTATAGGAACTATTTTCTTTTATCTATGCCCATCCTAGTACCTTTATGAAATGGAAGGAACATAGAAGGGGTTTTTCCCCCTTGCCTCTAGTTCATTCTTATCGATTTGTAGCACTGTGTCAAGCAATGTGGAGGAAATATAAAAGAAGTATAAGCAAAAAGTCTACATCTAATAAACATGAGACTAATTTAGAAAATAGATGAGCGAACTATGACCCTTGGGCCAAATCCAGCCTACTATGCTCTTATAAATAAAGTTTTATTGGAACACAGCCATGCCCACTCATGATGGATTGTCTATGGGTCCTTTTATGCTACAGTGGATACGGTGTCATAGTTTGGTAAGAAAAATCCGACAACAAAACAAGTTAGAGATTATATATTTCTCCTGTCTTAAAAAGTCTGGAGTTATATAGTTCAGGCTTGGTACAAAGGTTTCTTGATTCCATCAAGGACCTGGGTTCCTTCCACTGTTCTTGGTGTATGGTTTCTGTCTTCAGGCTTTTGGCAAGATGATGACTCCACCTCTAGACATTATGTTTACCTTCCAGACAGGAAAAAAGGGGAAGGACAATGATCAAAAGTCAGCTGAATTGATCCCCTCTTATAGGGAATACTTATAGAAATTCCCACTCAGCCAGGCTCGGTGGCTCAGCCTGTAATCCCGTGCCTTTGGGAGGCTGAGGTGATGGATTGCCTGAGCCCGTGGGTTCGAGACCCACCTGGGTAGTGAGACCTCATCTCTACAATAAATCAAAAAATCAGCCGGGCATGGTAGTGCATGCCTGTAATTCCGGCTACTTGGAAGGCCGAGGCGGAAGGATCGCCGGAGCCCAGCAGGTTGAGGCTGCGGTGGCCCGAAGTGGCCACTGCATTCCAGTCTGGGCGACAGAGTGAGAAAAAAAGAAAAAAAAAGGAAATTCCCACTCAACAGACTTCTGATTACATTTTATTGGACAGAACTAAGTCACATGGCCATGCTAGCTACAATGGAGCCTTCGGAACTGATATTTCTGGCTTCCCGCATTGCTCTTTTAAGTTAAATAGGAAGAGAAGAGTAGATAATAAGTAGGCAACTACAAATATCTTCCACAGTAGGGAATCACAAATCTAAATGTCTATAAGGACTGCAAGGGACTTAAATGTGTGCTTCATGACATTGGAGACATCAGAGACTGGTATGATGAAATTAGAGTGCATACACCACCTACAAATGTTCAATTTCAAAATTTCCTAAAACAGTCATCTGTGGACCTTGAGTTTTTGGTGTGTTCCTTGGACGATGATTCTTACATGAGTTAGTCATTTAAAAAATGTATTTTTTTTTAAATCAATATTTTTTATTATGATGTTGTGGGGTACAGTTAAGGGTTAGG
>NW_007024192.1:0-14650 GCF_000164805.1 Carlito syrichta
AAAAAAAAAAAAAAAAAAAAAAAACACAGAAAGAAGACTCAGAAAGAAAGAACAAACCTCCAAGAGATGTATGATTATATTGAGAGGCCAAACCTATACCTTCTGGTATCCCAGAATAAGAAAGGGAAAGGGAGAATAACTTGGAACAAGTTTTCCAGAAGGTTATCCAAGAAAACTTTCCTCATCTTACCAGAGATGTGACCATCCAAACACAAGAAATACAGAGAGCCCCTGCAAGACACTAAACGACAAGACCAACCCTGAGACACATAGTAATTTGCCTGCACAAAGTATGTACAAAAGAAAAATTCTAAAAGCAGCAAGAGAGAAAGGTCAGACTACCTACCAGGGAAAACAAATCTGAACAGTAGCAGACCTATCAGCACAAACACTATAAGCTAGAAGGAACTGGAGTTCAATATTCAGTGATGGAAAATTAAAATCCTTTCCAGGCACCCAATCCCTAAGAGATTATACAATTTCAAGACCAGCTCTAGAGGAGTGCTAAAAAATGTATTAAGCACAGAAGAAAGAAAAATAAATAACCATGCACTTCCTAGAGAATATGAGAAGACAGAATCAACAGAGAATACACTGCAACCACAAACTTGAAAACACACACATACTTCAACCCAATAGTTGAAAGAAAACAAACAAACAAACAAAAACTTTAAGAACTTCATGACAGGGATAAACAATCACATTTCAATAATCAGTCTGAAAATGAAAGGTCTAAATGCAACAGTGAAAAGACACAGAATGGCAAACTATACAAAAAACCATGACCCAGTAATTTGCCAAATCCAGGAAACTCACCTTACCACGAGAGACATACACAGACTGAAAGTTAGAATACAGAAAATGGATCACAAAATAAGGCAGCAGTCATGATCTTAATATCAGACAAAACAACCTTTAGGCTCTCAAAAATTAAAAAGATATGGAAAAACACTACATAATGATAAAAAGTTCAATATATCAGCAAGAAATATTTATCCTAAACATATATGCACCCAACACAGGAGCACCAGCACTTATAAAGCAACTACTAAGTAAACTAAAAAAAAAATTGACTCTAAAACTATTATAGCTGAGGACTTAAATACCCTGCTACCAACTCCAGATAGATTATAGAGGCAAAAAACAACAAAGAGATCCGGAACCTCTATTTGACACGACCACATGGACTTAATAGATACCTACAGAACACTTCACTCAACAACCACAGAATATACATACTACTACCACATGTTCAAGATCAATCACATGTTCAACCATGTTCAACCATAAATAAAGCATAAACAATTTTCATGAGATTGAAATACTGCCATGCACTGTGTCAGACCACAATGGAATAAAAATAAATATCACCACCAACAAAATTCCCCCAAAAGCCACAAAGACATGGACACTAAACAACATGATGCTGAATGATTACTGGGTAACACAGAGAATAAAAGATTCCTGGGAAAAAAAAGAAAACAAAGAAGCATCTTAATAAAACCCCTAGGGTGCCATGAAAACAGTTATAAGAGGGGAATTTATAGCTCTACAAACACATATTTTAAAAATGGAAAGATCAAAAGTTAATGACCAAATCACCTAAGTGAGCTGGAAAGATGAGATGACCAAAACCCTAACTTTAGAAGAAAAAATCCAGATCACCAAAGTAAAAGCCCATACGGGACATAGATGACAAAAAATATCACAGAAAAACTCAACAAAACAAAAAGCTGGTCCTTTGAAAAAAATGAACAAGATTGATGGACCCCTAACCAGAATTACCAAGAAAAAAGAGAGAAAAAGCCCAAATAAAAAAAAATCAGAAATGCAAAAGATCAAATCACAACTAATCCTGAAGAAATACAAAGGATTATAATAGACTTCAATGCACACTTATATGGAAACAAACTTGAAAACCTAAATGAAATGGAAGACTTTCTGACATCACAAAACCTCCCAAGGTTGAAACAAAAAGACATTGAGACACTAAATAGACCAATAAAAAACCAGGAAATTGACTCCTTCATAAGAAAACAACCTACAAAAAGCCCTGGGTCAGATGGTTTTCCAGCAGAATTCTACAAAATATATAAGGAGGAGCTGATACCAATCCGACTGAAAGTTTTCCAGTCAATTGAGAAAAATAGAATTCTCCCCCAATTTATAAAGCCAACATCATACTGATACTCAAACCAGGTAAAGATCCAACAAAAAAAAGAGAACTATAGGCCAATATCCCTGATGAACAGAAATGCAAAAATTCTCAAAATTATTCTAGATTCTAGTAATACAGGTACAACAACAAAACTCAAAAATCATCCATCATGACCAAGTAGGCTTCATCTCCAGAACGCAGGACTGGTTCAACATCCAGAAGACCATAAATGTAATTAAACATATCAACAGATGTAAAAACAAGAACCACATGATTATATCATTAGACATAGAAAAAGTCTTTGATAACCAGAATCCCTTCTTGACAAAAAACATTCGAATACTTAGGCATAAAAGAAACATACCTCAAAATATTAAGCACAATCTAAACCCACAGTCAGCATATTGCTAAATGGACATAAACTGGAAGCTCCCCTAAAAACCAGAAAAAGACAATGCTGCCCACTCTCACACCTCCTGTTCAACATTGTGTTGGAAGTCCTAACAATAGCAATTAGACAACAGAAGGAAATCAAGTGTATCCAAATAGGAAAAGAAGAAATCAAGTTATCCCTCTTTGCTGCCAATATGATCCTATACCTTGAAAATCCAAAAGAATCTGTCAAAAACCTCCTTGCACTAATAAATGACTGTGGCAAAGTAAAAATGTGCAAAACACAGTTGCATTCTTATACACCAACAACAAACAGGCAAATAGACAAATAAAAAACACAATCCTATTCACAATAACCACACACAAAAAAGAAATTCCTCGGCATCTTCCTAACCAGAGAAATGAAAGTCCATTAAAATGAAAGCTACAAAACACTACTCAAAGAAATCCAAGACACAAACAGATGGAAAAATATACCTTGCTCAGGGATAGGAAGAATCAACATTGTTAAGATGGCCATACTACCAAAGGCAATCTACAGATTCAATGCAATACCCATTAATTACCAACATCATTCTTCTCAGACCTGGAAATGACAATACAGAAATTCATATGGAAACATGAATGATCATGAGTACCAAAACAATCCTTAGCAAAAGAGCCAAAGTGCAAAGTCTCATACTTCCAGACTTTAAACTAGACTTTACTATAAGCCTATAATAATCCAAACAGCCTGGTACTGGTACAAAAACAGGCATGTGGACCAATGGAACAAGATAGAGATTCTGAAAGCAAAACCTCAATTTCTCAACCAACTTATCTTTACAAAGCCTCCACCACCAACTACTGGGGAGAGGAGAGACTATTCAGTAAATGGTGCTGGAAAACTGACTGACTACATGCAGAAGATTAAAACAAGATCTCTACCTATCACCATACACAAAAATAAACTCTAAATAAATCAAAGACCTAAACGTAGAACCTCAAACTGTAAGAACCTTAGAAAATGCAGGAGACACCCTTATGGAAATTGGAACTGGCAACTAATTCCTGATCAAAACCCCAAGTTCCCATGTCATAACAGATAAGATAGATAAGTGGGACCTCATCAAACTGACAAACTTCTGCAAGGCCAAAGAAACCATCAAGAGAGCAAGGAGATAGCCCACAGACTGGGAAAAAAAATATTTGCCAACTGTATATCTGACAAAGGCCTAACATCTGGGATATACAAGGAACTCAAAAGTGCCAAAAAGAAAAAAAAAACAGCCCCCTTACAAAGTGGACAAAATACATGAATAGACACTTCTCAAAAGAAGACATACAAGCAGCCTACAAAAAAATGAAAAAATGCTCAGCATCACTAGTCATCAAAGATATGCAAATTAAAACCACACTGAGATACTACCTAACTCCAGTTAGGGTGGCCATTATTAGTAACTTAAAAACAACAGCTGCTGGAGAGGTTGCGGGGAAAAAGGAACATTTCTACACTATTGGTGGGAGTGTAAACTAGTATAGTCTCTGTGGAAAACATTTTGGCGACTTCAAAAGACCTGAAAATCAACTTCCCATATGACCCCGTAATCCTCTATTGGGAATATACCCTGAGGAACTCAAAGCATTCTATGAAAAATATACCTGCACACACATGTTTGTTGCAGGATTGTTCGCAATAGCAAAAACATGGAACCAATCGTACTGTCCATCAAAAGAGAACTGGATTTTTTTAAATGGGGATACATGTACATGATGGAATATTATGCAGTCATAAAGAAAGACAAAATCATGAACTTTGCAGCAACTTAGATGGACTTAGAGCCTATAATACTGAATGATCTATCACAGAAACAAAGAACCAAGAATCACATGTTCTCGCTCATAAGCAAACCTTGAACAACTATCATAATAATATAAGCAAGGGATTGGCAGTAGTGGGAAACTGCCAGGGGAAGGCGGGCAAGATTGACAGTAATAGGAAAGTGCCAGGTAATTGGGGGGGGCACACCTCATCAACAAGGGTATCTGCACAATGAACATTTGTATACCTAACCCTGAATTTTACCCCACATATGTAAAATAAAATTACTTCCTAAAAAGTGGGCAAAAGACATGAATAAACACTTCTCAAAAGAAGATATACCAGCAGCCAACAGACTCATGAAAAAGTGCTCAGCCTCACTAATCATCAGGGAAATGCAAATCAAAACCACATTGATTACCAGCTAATTCCAGTAAGAATGGCCATCATTGATAAAACAAACAACAAAAGATGCTGGCAAGGATGTGGAGAAAAGAGAATGCTTCTACATTGCTGGTGGGAATGCAAATTAGTTCAACGTCTATGGAAAACAGTGTGGTGATTCCTAAAAGAACTAGAAATTGACCTTCCATATGATCCATCAATCCCCCTACTGGGAATATACCCAGAGGAACTCAAAACAGTCTACAAAAAAAAAAAATACCTGCACACACATGTTTATTGCAGCACTATTCACAAAAACATGGGACCAACCATGCTGCCCATCAAAACTGGACTGGATAAAAAGAGTGGTACATATACAAAATGGAATATTACACAGCCATAAAGAAGGACAAACATATGAACTTCACAGCAATTTGGATGGATTTAAAGTCAATAATACTCAGTGATCTATCACAGAAACAAAGAACAGAGTACCACATGTTCTCATTCATAGGCAGACCTAAACATTTACCATAATACTTTAAGAAAGGGGTTGGCAGTACTGGAATACTGCCAGGGTGGGGTAGGGGAGACACAACATCAGTAAGGGTACCTGATCTCAAACCAGGCAAAGTGGGGACCAAAGGGAGTCCCAAATCTTACCTTTATGATGTGCATTTGTATACTTAATTCTGAATCATACCCCAGAACTTTAAAATAAAATATTAAAAAAAAGAATTAGCTGAAAGTGATAGAAAGTAAAATAGCATGATAAATAAAAGAGGAATTCTCGGAACCACCTGATCCACTCCATCTTGTCTGTCCTCCTCTCTCCACCTACCTTCATGTTTTTGACTGAGTTGCCTGCATAATTCTAATACATGTTCCTTTTATGACATTTCAAGGAATTTCCTGACAAAAAGGAAGTGCTATATCTTGTGTTGGGCCTATCCTAGGAACTTACACCTTTCCTATGTTAACCTGTGTGAGCAGCTGTCAACTTATTGAGGGGGGGAATTGTCTAGAAATTTGGGGACACATCAAGTACAGAGAACTTGTTATATTTACTTTGTTTTATGCAAGTATATCTGGTTTAATCAAAAGAATTCCAATAAAATATTCAAGAAAAAAGAAGAATTCTCTCTCCTCTCCTCCTCCTCCTCTTCCTCCTCCTCCTTCTCTTCTTCTTTTTTCTCTCTTTCTCTTTTGCCTAAATGAAGGCTAGATTAAGCAGTCCGAGGCTGGGCAGGTCACTCTACCTGGGTTCATTCTACCTTGTTGCTTCACCAGTCTCAGTATTTGGCTTCTACATCCTAGACCCAGATGGCAACTCCAGCTCCAGTCATCACATGTGCATTCCAGCCAGTAAGGTGAGGAGAAAGACATTTAAAAGAAGAACACATCTGCTCTATATTGACAATTTCCTTAGGTCATATAGACCTTGTCTATTTACATTCTGTTGTTCAGAACTTAGTAACATGATAATCCCTAACTGTAAATAAGACTGAGAAATACAAACTTAATTTCACAAGGTCACATGACCAGCTGAAAACTGGGGGTCTAGCATAAGAGGTAAAAGAAAAACAGATCATTGGAAACAAGTAGTCTCTGCTTCAACTTTTATTAACTAATGTGAGTTATTCCTCCAAAACCAAGCTTCCAAGGTAATGTTATAATTGATACATATTCTACTTGATAGCCTATATATTCCAGGTCTACATTAAAGTATTCATTGATGATCAGACTGATGACTCTGAACCTGTGGACAGCTTCAATTTTCAAAGATTCAATTTGTTTGTGATATTGAAACAACTAAGGCAAAAGAAATGTAGACAAGAATGGTTTTGTTTTGGTGAGAATGATTCAGCAAGAAGGACCTTCTATTTAACCCACCATAAACATTAGAGATGATTTAGGCTGCAAATTATACAACAGAGGCTTAAACTACACAGAAATTGATTTTTCTTGCACATAAAAGTCCAGCAGTATACAGCCCAGGATGCACAGATGACTTCATAAAAATATCATGAGCCCAGGGACCTACTGGCCAAAATTTTCCCAGAGGGTCTCAGGAATCTGCATTTTTACAGGTAACTTTAATGAGTAATTCTGAGACTGCTAGTCTCCAGAAGAGAGAGAGTGAGAAAAGGAAGGTAGCACATGTCCCAAGATATGCAAGAATTAGATTTGTTGATTTTCAGATTTCCTAAGAATACAGATTTTTTTTTTTTTTTGCTATGCATTTATTTATTTCCCAGGAAAATTCCAGCCCAGACTTGAGAGAGCAAGTGCAAACATATTACATTGTCCCTGGGGTGCCCTTTACTTTCCCCTAAAGCACTGGTCTCCAGACCACACTTTAAGAAACACTGCCTTGAAATAAAAGTACAGTCGTTTAACCCAATCTTATCGAAAACTCATGGTGAACAACCTCACCATTGGCACTGCCTTGCTGATTTCTTAATTTTCACAGAGAATGTGTTGTCGGTGGTATAGTCTGAGATGAAGGTGTGACCGTGTTAAGCGACAAGAAGGGAATGGAGGGGAGATTGTAATTTAAAAACTATTTGTGAGGACAGAGTCCTTAAATTAATCATTTAGAAATGAGGCCAAAGACCAGGCGAAGTGACTCAAGCCTATAATCCCAGCATTTTGGGAGGCCGAGGCAAAATTGCCTAAGCTCAGAGATTCGAGATCAGCCTGGGCAACTCCGGGATTTGAGACCAGCCTGGGCAACCTCATCTTTACAATAAATCAAAAAATAAGCTATGCTGCGCATGCCTATAGTTCCAGCTACTTGGAAGGCTGAGACAGAATGATCACCTGAGCCCAGCAGTTAGAGGCTGCAATGGTCATCAGCATGCCACTGTACTCCAACCTGGGCAACAGAGTGAGACTCCAACTCAGAAAAAGAAATAAAGAAAGAAGGAAAGAAGGAAGGAAGGAAGGAAGGAAGGAAGGAAGGAAGGAAGGAAGGAAGGAAGGAAAGAAGGAAGGAAGGAAGGAAGGAAGGAAGGAAGCAGGCCCTAGAAGTTCTTCTTCATACTCCTTTCCTACAAGGCCAGGGTTCATTAAAAACCAAAAAGCATCTGACATCTCACACCAAACAACTATACCTGTTTCATTTCCATTTGTGTTTTTGTCACTTTCTGGGAAGGAAGAAACCTGTCTATCCTTATGACTCTGAATGGGGCATTTCGCAAATGATATTTTATATGACATCAGGTGATTTCTTCTTAAGAAATTATCACCGTTATAATAGCAAGACACCAGGAGAGCAGTGAGAAGGATTTGATTAATACTGCTTCTAATTTTTTCTAACAAGAATTTAGTTATCTATGCCAGAGCATTCAAGTAGTTTAGATCTCAAATGGGTGCTCAGACACAGTGGTAGTGTTGTTGTTGTTGTTTTCCAAGTGATGGATCTCGCTGTCTTGCTCAGACTGGAGTGCAGTGGCTATTCACAGGTGCAATTATGGCTCACTGCAGCCTTGAACTCCTGGGCTCAGTCAATTCGCCTGCATCAGTCTTCTGAGTGGGTGGGACAATAGGTACATGCCTAACTTTTGATATTTTTACTATGTATGATATGTGTATGTGTACATTTAAATCTAAGATAATTGAGCATATATTCATGTAGTTTCCTATTTTGCAGATCTGTGGAAAGTGTTTATCACAAGAGGATTCACTTTATTTTATTACAAATGGGCATGAGTTGCATAAACAGAAAGAAGTTATTCAGACAAGAAGGATGCTGTAGACTGCCCTCCTCCTCAGCCTCCATGCCCTCTGTGCCACAGTGAAAGCTATAAAACCTCAGCTTGGAGAAGTACTCAGCAAAGAAAAACGTTTGGCAAAAATACACATACAATTATGTACTCACACAAGTTAGAGAAAATATTTTAAATAAGGCTAAGCATTTTCCTATTCATTGGGAAAAGCCTATTGTTTCTGTGTTCTGTGTAGTTAAAATAAAAGCAATACAAAATATTATAAGACATTCTATAATCAAGTTAGTGTCAAAAGAAGATTATTTGCTTTTTTAATATCCCCTTTTTCTCTGTGGCTTCAGTATTACACATTTAATTTGCAAAGAATTTTAAGCAATAGAAAGAAAAAATAGAAAGAAACTTAGGAAAGAATCCCTGGAATGCCAGTGCTTTTATTAATCTGACTCTTAATTATGAACTAATGCTGAGGCACCACATGTAGATTGTTTTAATCATTAGGTCTTGAACTCAGAAGTTAGCATGTTTCTACCACCTGTGCTGTTTAGTACATCACCACCCACTGAGACCCATTTCTATTTAACTCGCTTTCTCTAATCACTTCCCTGATCTCTCTCTTTCAACCTTTCAACCCACCTGTGAATGTGTACGTGCACATGCACGTGCACACACAGACACACACACACACACACACACACACACACACACACGGGGGAACCAAAAAAGAAGAGTTCTGTCTCTGAGAACCATTCATGTGACAGCCTTCGGCTGACAAGACAGCTAATCTCCTGACTCAGCTGAGATAGCTGGGATGGCACAGTCTCTCTCATGGCCTTTCATGGGTTTTGACATGGCAACAGATTAGGGCAACATTCTAAGAGGAAAGGCCCAATAGGCAAGTGATTAACAAGCCCCTATTTGGGTCATACTTGCGATGTCCCGTTGGCCAAAGCAAGTCAGTGGCCAAGTACAGAGTCAATATGGTAGATGAATACATAAGTAGTTGGATTCTGGAAGTTGTGACTCATTGGAAGTCATTACTACAACAATCTACCATCTGGCTCAATGTCATCCAATTGTCCAAAGATGTTGGGTATTGACTCTTCACATGAAGGATGAGGTATCCAAATACAGACAATCTGAAAACATTTTTATTGTGTGTGTTCTGTAGAACATGCTTTACCTTGAAGACAAGCTCAGCAAATGAAATAGACTCCTGGGTTATAATAACAACTGATAGCACAATTGCTTTAGCACAAGACACACATACTTCCTGCTGTGAGCAAAAATGAGAAAGAGAAAAGAATAAAAGAAATGTAAATGAGACCCTTCAGGGTAGATTTCCTTTCTCATCAGCAGGCATTTTCTGTTCATATCCCCTCCTTGTGACCTTATGTCAATGAGCCTGATTTGGTGTCTATTGACATTATATTTGCCAGTGTCTTGCTTTAGTTTTTCCTCTATATCTGTTGTCCTTACCCTGGAGTGTGCAACAAGCTGTTATTCGGAAAAATAACCTTTGAGGATAAGGAAAACAATCTAATGAGGCTCCAGTTTTCCAGGAAAGAGGAAACTAAGAAATCCCGAGAGAATTGAGCAATCTGTTGATATCCGGGGAAAGCTCATGGAGGAGCAGGTAGGCATCTTATTAGATGGTGTGCTTCAATTATCCCTCCAGGGATATGTGTAAATTGCTTTGTGACTCTTGTCTTTTTTGGTTGTTCCCTGAGGACCAAGGGAAGTTCTACTGTCTCATAAGTTATTTGAATTTTATTCAAAAAAATAAACTTTGCAACCAAAGCAAACACCTTCATTTTTAAGCACATGTGGACATTACTTATAAAATTTTTAAAACTAACCCCAAGAGTGGAAGTTTTCCTTGGCTAAATTTTTTAGGTTACCTCATTAACAGACTCCCTGCCACGATCTTCTTTGCAGCTCATCTGGAACACTGCTGTAGCTGTTCTATAAAACCAAAATCTTCCAACTCCAGAGAAGTGACATCAAGGAGAACTGCCTTGAATGTATTTCAGATGAAAGTTACTTTCTAGAAACTGCCTGAAGGATCAAAACTTTCCTTCCTGCCAAATCTCAGATACCAAACACAAGCAGCTAGAGCCAGGAGCTTGGACTTAAAGCCTGTTTTAATGGTCTAGGCAAGCTAATACTATAACTAGATCCTATTCAGTATTAAATATTACAGTAAAGTTAGACTCCCTTAGAGGCATAAACACATTTTGTGGTATAAAACTAAATCTCTGGATCAATAAGAAAAACAGATTGGAATGGAAAATTCTCAGGTGGTCTGAACCACCAAGGATAACTTTGTCAGACTTTGAGGTTTGGCATTACAGAAACTAATGTGAATCAATCCAGTCAAATATTTTAGCCTTCTAATATCAATGTATTGTATTTTGGAGCCAACTCTAGATAATGTCCTGTGTTTATATCTAATCTACACTTAAGCTTTATAATGTTTCCATATTGGGGTCCTTACTGGGGTATACCTATCTCAGCCATACAAAGATGGAGCTGCTGAAGACCTGAAACCTATTATTTCATTTCATTTGCACCCAGAAATAGCAATAAGCTCATCCATGCTATAGGGTCCACTCTTACTTTCTACTCACTTGTAAACACCCTGTAATCTGATTTCTAGCCCTGTCATTACTCCTTGCTAATTCTCCCTACATGTATCAATAGTTACCTTACAAAATTCAAGAATATATTTGGTCTTCATCTCATCTCACCTCTTGGGGATCACTATCTTCTTTTTCTTTTGATTGTATAATTTGGTTTCTTAATATATAATTTTTTATAGTTGATAGTATGTAATGTCACCCCATCTCCCACCAGCTTTGTCTTAGTCTCCCTCTGATGCACCCTTTCTGCAAAGCCTAACAGGAAGCCAGTCAATGAAAATGAAGTAAATTGCAAAGACTCAGTTCCAACATCATAAAGCACAAAATAATGCACTTGGAGTTGAGGCACACTGGCTTAATAATCAGCAAGAAAGATCAATTTGTGTTATGTTGCATTTCTTCAAAGTATACATCTAGTAGAAATCTCAGGTAAAACAATCTAGGCAGAGTTTTCCTGGTGAGAAGAAAATAATGAATTTTTCTATACTCATAAAATGTTATAATTAAGTATTTTTATGTCAATTTTGACAAGTTGTATTTTTCAAAATACTGTCTACTATAGTATTTTTATATTTATTCACAATATAAATTCTTCATATTATTTTTAATACCTGTCAAAAACATAGTAATGTCCTTTTTTCTTCCTTTTCATCTGCAGCTAACTGGTCTTCTCAGAGTCATATCAATTTATTAATATTTTAAGGAAGTAACTTTTAATTAAAAGTTGATGATGTTCTCTTGTGAATGATTTTGCAAATTTTATTAATTCCTGCCCTTATCTTTATTTTATATTTCTTTCTGTGGGTTTAATTTACTATTTTTTCTTAATTTCTTAACGTAAAGATAGACACCATTTGTTTTCAGTCATATATATATACATATATAATTTTAGCCCTAACTCACACATTTTATAACCTATATTTTCATCTTCATTGGGTCCACAATACTTTTTCATTGAGACTATTTTTCATCCAGAAATTATTTAGAGGTTTACTTTATAATTTGAAAATATTTGAAAATATTTTTACTTATATTTTGTTATTGATGTCTAGCTTAATTTTTGTAAGTATTCCATGTGCAATTGAAAAAATAGAAAAATAAGAAAAATATTATTGTGTCATGTTCTACAAATACGAATTAAACTACTGTAATAATAATTACTAAATTCTACAGCTTAACTGATATTTTGTTTTTCTACTTGACTTGTTAGTTATTGCAGGAAGAGTGTTAAAATATTTCACTACGATTATGAATTTGCTTACTTATCCTTTTAGTTCTATGAATTTTTGCTTAATTCATCTTTTTTTTTTTTTTTCAGTTCATGTCTTTTATCAACTAATACACAATTGCTTGTCTTCTGGTTTGCTGAAATAATAATTCAGATAACATTTGCCACAGTAATGTCTGTCAAAGTGGGCTGGCTATAAAAACTTCAGCACCTCATTCATCTGAAGGGTACTCTCAATGAAGATGACTAATTTTGTCATTCTCATTCACCTTACAGTACTTCAGCTTAACCTTCTTTCTCTTATGTTTATTCTTCTTGGAAGTAATGTAAGACTTCTTCCTTTTCTTAGCACCACCATGAAGTATCAACACAAGATGAAGAGTAGACTCGTTTTGAATGTTGTAGTGAGACAGAGTACGTCCATCTTCCTGTTGCTTGCCAACAAAGATACATCTTTGCTGATCAGGAGGAATTCCTTCCTTATCCTGGATCTTGGCCTTTACTTGTTCTATTGGATCAAGGACTCAACCTCGAGAGTGATGGTCTTCTGTAAGGGTTTTCACAAAAATCTGCATATTGATGGTGGTCCCACTGCAGATGGATGATGGAAGAGGTTTAATTCATCTTACAGTGCATCTTATCACTGATACAAATTTAGAATTATTTATGTATTTCTAGTGGTATAACCTTTTTATCATTATGAAATGGTCCACTTTATATCTATTTTGATATAAATTATATATTGTTACATTATATTAGGTTATATTATATTATCATAATAATATATATTATATTATTATAACAATATTATATTTTATATTATTTATATTTTCAGTCTTATTGGTTTTTTTAAAGGTAATATACTGTTTTTCTCTGGCTCTTTTATGACTTTGTCTTTGGTTTTCAGCAGTTTCAGTGGTGTCTGTGTGTAACTAAACGTGATTTTATTTTGTATTTATTCTGCTTGCTTTTGTTGCTAGACGCCTTTGAATTTTGAAAAATTTATGACTATTCTGTCTTTGAAAGATTGTTCAAATTTGTTCTCTTTCTGTGACTTTAATTGCATATGTGTTAGAAGTTTTCATCTTGTCTCATATACCATTTATGTATTTTCTTTCTTTTATCACTCCTGTTTTTCAGTTGCTAAACTTTCTCATTCCTTGTGAGGTAGCAAAGGCTTTCAGGGAACAATGATGACATAGAGTTACCCTCTCTGCGCTTTTCTTCTGTCTAAGATCTACAATTTACAGCTCTCACTGTTTCACCAGCCCTCCATTATTTTCAAACAAATTAATTTTTTTCTGACTTTTTAAAGTGAGAGATATATATATGGTTAACTGACTTCAACAAGGATGCTAAGATCGTTCAATGAAAGCAAAATCTTTTCAACAAATGGTGGTTAGACAAATGGATATCCACAGCCAAAGAATGAGGTAGATCCTTACCTTACACCATATGCAAAAACTAGCTCAAGATAGACCAGACCTAAATGTCAAAAGCTAACACTACAAAACTCTTAGAAAAAAACAGGAGTAATTCATTATGACCTTGGATTTGGCAATGAATCCTTAGATATGACACCAAAAGCACAAGTAGCAAAAGAAAAAATTAATTGAACTTCATCAAAAGTAAACACTTTTGTGTATCAAAGGACACGATCAAAGAGTAAAAAGACAATACACAGAATGAGAAAATATTTGCCAAGCATGTATCTGTTAAGGGTTTAGTATCCAGAATATATAAAGAACACTTACAACTTGACAACAAAAAGACAAACAACCCAATTAAAAACTGCTTGGATGTCTTCCTTTGAGAAGTGTCTGTTCATATCTTTTGCCCATTTTATAATGGAGTTTTTTGGGTTTTTTTCTTTTCAGCACGATTGAGTTCCTTGTAGATCCAAGATGTTAAGCCTTTGTCAGACCTGGAGTTGACAAATACTTTTTCCCAGTCTGTAGGGTGTCTCCCTGCTCTCTTGATGGTTTCTTTGGCTTTGCAGAAGCTTGCCAGTTTAATGAGGTCCCACTTGTCTATCTTATCTCTTCTGGCCTATAGGTTTGGGGTTTTGTTCAGGAATAGGATGCCAGTTCCAATTTCCATGAGGGTATGTCCTTCATTTTCTAAGGTCCTTATGACTTGAGGTTTTACATTTAGGTCTCTGATCCATTTAGAGTTAATTTTTGTATATGGGGATACATAGGGTCCTGTTTCAATCTTCTGCATGTGGTCAGCCAGTTTTCCCAGCACCATTTACTGAATAGGTTCTCCTCTCCCCAGTGGTAGGTGGTGGAGGATTTGTCAAAGATGAGTTGGTTG
>NW_007024193.1:0-15882 GCF_000164805.1 Carlito syrichta
TGAAACGTATTTGTATACCTAACCCTTAACTGTACCCCACAACATCATAATAAAAAAAATTGATTATTGAAAAAAAAATTAGAGTAATTAACACAATGTACATAATTTAATCCATGTAAATTCCTTACATTTTACAATATAAATTCCTTACATTGGAAAAAAAAAAAGAACCATTCTTCAACTTAAGTATATGCATCAGAATCTGCATATTTATATCACTTTTAATGGTGAAACATTAGAGTACCTTTTACTAAAGTCAGAAACAAGACTTGGGGCCTGGTGCCGTGGTTTAAGCCTGTAATCCCAGCACTTTGGGAGGCTGAGGCGAGAGGATTGCCTGAGTTAAGGGGTTTAAGACCAGCCTGGGCATCTTGGTGAGACCTCGCCTCTATGATAAATCAAAAGTTAGCTGGGCGTGGTAGCACATACCTGTGGTTCCAGCTACTTGGAAGGCTGAGGCAGAAGGATCGCAGGTCGAGGCTGCAGTGGCCGGGAGCATGTCATGCACTCCAGCCTGGGTGACAGAGTGAGACTCCATCTCAAAAAAAAAAAAAAGAAAAGAAAAGAAAAAAAGGAAGAAAGAAAGAAACAAGACTTGGTTGCTGTTGTCCCAATATTTTTCTTTCTTAAAATTCCTAGACTCTGTGGGAAAAATAAAAGGAATAGGAAGTATCATATAAATATTGGAAAGGGAAAATCAATTTTTTTTCAGGTAGTAGGATTGTTCATTTGTAAAATCAAAGAGAATTGCAGAAAAAACATTAGAGCCTCCATCCACAAGGGTACCTGCCTAACGAACGTCTGTTTCCTAACCCTGAATTGTACCCCACATCTTTAAAATAAAAAGAAAAAGCATTAGAGCTAATAAAAGAATTCAGTAAGATTTAAGATAAGAATACATCTTGTAATACTGTATACAGATTACATACAGTGTCCACTCTAAGTGAATCTGAAAAAATTAGGGGAATAGGAACACAAAACCTAGAAGCTATTTTTAAAAAAAGAAACATATTACTACATAAAATTATGACTTATTTGTTAGAATAAATCCCATACACAATTAAAACCAGGGGAAATATTATGGACAAAGGATAATGTTTTATGTTATGTAGCAGAATATATAGTTCATACCATATGGCATTATTATAAACCAATTTAAAAAGATGATATAGGCTGAGCATGGTGGCTCAAGCCTATAATCCCAGAACTTTGAGAGGCAAGGCAAGAGGATTGCTTGAGCCCACGGGTTCAAGACCAGCCTGGGTAAACTGGTGAGACCTCGTCTCTACAATAAATCAAAAAAATTAGCTGGGTGTGGTAGTGCACATCTGTAGTTCTGGCTACTTGGAAGGCTGAGGCAGAAGGATGGTCTGAACACAGCAGGTTGAGTCTGTGGTGGCTGGGAGCGTGTCATGGCACTCCAGCCTGGACAACAGAGTGAGACCCCAACTCAAAAAAAAAAAAGATGATATAAATAGGCAACTCAGAAAAAAAATACACAAATAGACATTATATTTAAAATGCTTAACTTTACTAATAATTAAGTATGCATTAAAATGGCAAAATAGAATTTTTGACTCATCAGCATTGTAAATAAAAACAAAATAAGCACAGAGTATATTCAGCATTGGTGAGGGAATGGGCTCACCGAATCTTTTATTTATTATTGATGGAGTTATCAGTGAGCACAAAATTTATCTGCAGGAAATTTGGTAATATATATTTTTTCTTTTTTAAAATCTATTTACCCCTAACCCAGTGATTCCACTTTCAAGTGTTCATGCCGTAGAAATATTCCTGGGTCTCCAGCCTGCTGGCTTTTGGAGGAACTGGGTTTCCTGAATCTCAGGCCTTCAGACCCAGACTGGAACTACACCATCGGCTCTCTTGGGTCTCCAGCTCGCCCACTGCAGATCTTGGGATTTCTCAGCATCCATAATCACAAACCAATTTCTTACAGCAAATCTTCCTCTCTCTTTCTCTCTATCTCTCTCTCAGTTTCTCTCTGTCTCTCTCTGTCTCTGTCTCTCTCTGCACACACACACACACACACACACACACACATTCTGTTGGTTCTGTTCCGCTATAGAACCTTGACTAACATTGACATTTAGTCAATATTTATAGGACATAGCATTTTGGTATTTTGGGGGGGACTATGACCTGGCCAAAATCTAGCACCGCTCAAAACAGCTGAGTCCCACTCATATCAGCAACAGTTTTGCTTTATCCCTACATTTTAATAGATATATATGCACAAAATAGAATAGCTACATAGTCTAGAAAGGATAAAGAATAAAACATTGCCCAACCTTAACAGTCCTGGTATAGTTTATTTATGTTTTTTTGTTTTGTTTTGTTTTGTTTTTAGTTGGAGTCTCTCTCTGTCATCCAGGCTAGAGTGCAGTGGCTTTCTCATGGCTACTGCAGCCTCAACCTACTGGACCCAGGTGATCCTTCCACCCCAGCCTTCCAAGTAGCTGGAACTACAGGCATGCACCACCATGCCCTGGTGATTTTTGGATTTATTGTAGAGATGAAGTCTCGCCAAGTTGCCCAGACTGGTATCTAACCTGTGGGCTCAGGCGATCCTCTTATCTCAGCCTCCCAAAGTGCTGGGATTATAGGCATGAGCCACCACGCCTGGCCTCATGGCTTTTTTATATATGCAGGGTTTTTTTTAACATGTAGAGGGCACATGATTTATACAATTTTGTACCCTTCTTTTAAACAAAAACTTTCGTTGTACTAGATTTATGTATTCTTTATTAGAAACATCAGAGAATATCAAAAAAAGAACTCAAAAAAATAATAATTCCACTGTCCAAGTAATTGTTATTTATAGTTTTGAGTATAAAGCCCCACATTTTAAAATATATTTTTATTTATTTATTTATTTTTTAATTTAAATTTTTATTATAAAGATGTGGGGCACATTTCAGGTTTGGGTATACAAACATTGATCATGCAGATACCCTTGTTGATGAGGTATGCCTCTCCTTCCCCTGGCAGTTTCCCCCTACTGCCAATCACTTTCTTAGAGCATTATAATTGTTCAAGGTCCGCTTATGAGTGAGAACATATGGAACCCTGTTCTTTGTTTCTGTGATAAATCACTGAGTACGACCCATATTTTTTTTCAGTTGCACCTTTAAACATCTCTGTTATGAGTTTTTTAAAATATGGAAGTATATTTTACATATCCTCAGCCCCACACACCTCCTCTCAGACAAACTATGTGATCTGGCAGAAGAAACGAGTTGGCTTCCCCAAACTTCTCTGGGTATCTGTCTGGTGTCCACACCGAGTTGAGAAGTGTTGGGTCCCACGTGGAGACTGCTGGGGGTGGGGCACGAGGACTCAGCACGGACCACCAGGCTGGAGGCCAGGTGGAGGATGGGTGGTGAAGACTTAGAGGGGTCTGCAAAGCCAGTGAGACCCCACCGAGGAAGTCTCTGAGTCATTACCATCCTATCCCATTCTCTATAGACGTGAGAGAAGCAAACAGAAGTAGGAAAGAAACGGAGAGATCAAGTGAAAAAGACTATGGTAGCCCTGAGTTTATCTATGTTATTGGATCAAACTAAATTTTAATTTTGATTGGACGCCCACCACCCCATCCCCAGCGAGTAAAGGAGACAGAGAAATTTTAACAAATAATTCACTACATTTCTATGGACATCTGAGTCATAATACTTTTTCCAGTGACTAAATAGTGTTTGTAATAACACGTTTATTGTCCAAGGAAAAATTCTAAAGAGTATAATTATGAGCAGGTATCAGATATTTTATTTAACTCGTTAATTAATGAGAAAATCAACAAGATGTTACAACTCGTTTCAAAGGAAAATTCAAAGAGAAAATGAATATATAGACATGCTAAGAATTGAAGAGTGAATGCAAACTGAACTGGCAAAATCAGTCAATACTTATGGGTTAATCATCCATGGCGTCAGCCTAGAAGGTATGTGCATTTCTAGAAACAAAGTCATTTGCATTATTGTCAGTTTTCTACAATTGACAGGATTGTAAAATAGCTCAAAGTCCACAAAAGGCTGAAATAACCCTGAAGGGTGTGATAGACAGGACATCAAGATGTTTTTATCTGCCTGTACTAACCAACAGGGCTCTGCCACTTTCTCTGCCTCCCAAGGGTCTACTGGACCAATGGGAAAGTTTAAAGGCAGAAGTTTGGACATGGTTGAAATGACCTACATTGCATTGTAACCACATTTGAAGTTTGGAGTAGGGGTGAGGCTAGTACACAATCAGCCCCCTAAAGGCACAGGTGCCAATCCTCAAAACCCATGGCTATGTTACGTCAGGTGGCAAAGGAGAATTAAGATAGTGAATGAATGTGGTGGCCATGAGTGTGCCCATTGCACTCCAGCCTGGGTGGCAGTGAGACTCCAACACACAGAAAAAGAAAAGAAAAAGATTGCAAATGAAATTAAGGTTGCTAATCAGTCAATCCTAAAGTAGGAAGATTGTTCTGGATTCTCGGGGTGGGTTCAAGAGTTTTTAAGGAGGAGGTCAGAGTGATGAGATGTGAGAAAACCCTACCTGCCATGCTGGTTGAAGATGAAAGGGCCAAAAGCCAAGGAGTGTGGGCAACCTCTAGAAACTGGAAAGGGCAAGGAAATGGATTCTCTCCCAGAGAATCTTCCAGAAAGGAATGCAGCCCTGTCAACTCCTTGATTTTATCAGAAGACCCGTTTCTACTTCTGAACTATGGAACAGTAAGATAATAAATCTGTGTTGTTCGAAGCCCCCAACCTTCCTTACTCTTTCACATTCAAGGATCCTTGTGATTACACTGGGCCTATGTGAGTACAGTAATCCAGCACAACCTTCCCATCGCAAGAGCCTTAATTTACTCACAGCCGCAAAGTCATTTTGCCATGTGAGGTGACATTCACAGGTCCTAGGGATTAGGGATGTAGACATCTTTGGAGATCATTATTCTGCCAATCTCAGAACTTCTGACTCCATTTCAGCATTTTTTTCTTATACCCTTATGCCTTGCCTTCACATAACATCTTGAGAGAGTTCCTCAGTCTTTCAAGTCAGCAATTTGTTCTCATTATGTTCATTCTGGCATATAATCAGTTTTTAATTTCAGTCACCAGGTTTGTAATCAAGAACTCCAATTTGTGTGTAGTAGGTGTGAGCACAGGCCCTTGTATCTCTCTGAAAAAAAAAATTTTTTTAAGAAGACAGAAAGCAGTAGTTTATTAAGAACACAGAAAAGCTCCCACAGTGGGAGGGGACCTGAAAGAGCATTGCCCTGAAAGTATTAATTAAACTTATTTTACTATTTTTTCTCTTTTCTACATTATCTGTTTCTTTGGGAGTTAATTTTTCTTTTTGTTGGAGTGTATGCTTTCTCTGCTGTAGCATTTTTCTCCCATATTTAGTTACTCTTCATTTCCAGACTGTACTTTTAGATTCGTGTTTCGATAACACAGTATTTATCTCCAGAGTGTATTTTCTGTCTTCGAAGTGAAGCTTTTCATTCTATGATTGGAATAAAAGTTCTGCTTTTCCAAGCACGGGCGGATGCAAGAAGTGTGGGAGAAAGGCTTCAAGCTCAGGAAGTGGTCTTTAAGACTGTGCAGTAGAGCGATGGTTTAGGGGCTCGAATATCAGCTCAACTGGTGTGGGATGTTGCCTCTGCCGTATACAGCCGTAGGTTAGAAAATTTACCTAACCGCCTGTGCCTCGGTTTCTCTATCTTTAGAATGGTGATCAGAGTGGTACCTACCGAATAGCGTTGTTATGAAGATTCAGGGAACCAGCATTCACAAACTCTGATAAAGGGCTGGACCTGGCATATAGTAGGAGCTTAATACGTTTTGGTTATTGTGGTTTGGGTTTTTTTTGAAAGCTCCCTTGGGGAGCCTGTGTGCTGGTGATTTTACTTTTGAGCAGATGCTGGAGTCAGCTGGTCCTCACCTTTTCCGCCACCATGTGTGGGCTGCTTCTTCTCGAATCATTCCACACCATCTCAGCCCTTGAGACTAATCTCCGTCACCTCTGCTTTTTTTCCCCTTTCTCCTCTCCAAAAGAAATTCATAATTTGAGTTCCAGCCCCCATAAGGTTTCTATGTCTACACAAATATATATAATATATAATATATAGTGGTCTATACATAAAATTATCTCACCCTCTTTTTTGAAACAGAAACAAATTTGTCTGCAACGTCCTTTTTTCAATTACTATATTTTAGACATGTTTATATCAAAATGCATCCATGAGTTTTCTTTTAGGAAAAAAAGAGAAGTGATGATGAATTTTGTAAATAGTTCTGAGAAAAGAGGTCACATGTTGGGGGGGAATCAAACTAATTTTAGATGGCAAATGTTATCCACAGAAAAACTGTAAATAGCCAAGAAAGAACTCACTCTGGGGAGGAACGGATTCAATTACAGAGTTCTTCAAGAAAGTAGACTGAATCCACACTTTAAAGTCCTCCCCTTTTTTCTAGATCCTGTTCAAGTGATGGTATAAACTTTAAACATAAAACACATAGCCACTCTAGAAATCCAAGAGGATCCCACCTTCAGGCCAGGGCAGCAAGGGATTCTGGAATGTATCAAGCAGAGGCAGACAGACAAATGACAAGACAATCCTCTAAATGGAGAATCCTGACCAGGGAGACTCAGATGCCTCCACTTACCACCTGCTGCTTCCAGATGGGTATGAGACATGCCTGTAATAACTTTATCACTGAAAAAACAACTAGCATGTATTTAACTGATGATATTCTTTTGTTAGTGCCACACTGATTTGTTTAATTTTATAGCATGCTTTAATAGTTTATAAAGTTAATCTCCCCCGACTACTCATTTTTAAAACATGCTTAGAGATCATTGCTGTTTGCCTGTCACTACCTGATTTAAGAGTTCACTTATCCCTAAGTTTTAAAAACAGCGCACAAAGTCAGCTCCAAGTTGGCTTTTTAAAGGTGGAAAAAGAAAAGATCAAATTGCCTCTGGATTCATTTCCCAAAAAGCTAGATATTGTAACATCTTGAATTTTTTCCAGAAAAATCAAGAGTGAAAAAAAATCACATTTCGATGAAACATGAACTCTTACATCATGTAAGTTAATTGAATTAGAAGACAAGTTAATATGTGAGATGTTTATCATTCTGAAATGAAGTTCAATCCTGAATATGCCTCCTTTATTACAATTCTTCCCAAGGTTTCAAGCAAGGTGGCAGCTTTCAGTTCAGGTTCAGTTGGGTTCCCGGCAGCATTCAAAGGGCTGTGTTCAGTATATCCACAACCAGAGATTTCCACTGTGCATTTGGTAAAATCAGGCAGTATTTTGGGAGTTCAAAAGACTCTTACAAGTCCCAGAACCAATAGACTTGCCCTGGGAAGTACCTAACTCTAGTTTGTATCAGGTTTAATTAGAAACCAAGTTTCTAATTAAATTTTTTATGTTCATGTAATTATTTTGAAGGAAATGCAGTGGAGCAGAATTTTAATGGTGCAAGATGTGTATGTCTGTGTGTGTGTGTGTGTGTGTGTGTGTGTGTGAGAGAGAGAGAGAGAGAGAGAATGAGATGAAACTATGAAGTTTGCAAAAATGAAGATACATATGTGTAAGAATACATGATCAGAGTTGCCTTTCTTTGTTCTGAAAAAAAAGCATTTTAATGACCCATTTCATTTGTATCAAGGTAAGATAAGTGGGCATTCATTTTTATGGAGGAAGGGTGTAGGGACAGTTTTTCTCTTAGGCTGGAAGGCATGGAACATTAGCTCTGAAGGCAGATGGCATCTGGCTTTCTGCCTTCAAAACTACTTGAAGGTCGCTGGGGAAAAAAAAAGTTGGTCCAATTTGCATAAAGGCCAGGAGGTCTTTTGGGAAACATGGGAAGGGGACCCTGACACTTCAAGTTTCAAAGTCATTACCTAGTCTACCGCCAGTTGGAGCAAGAAAGACAGAAGACTCTTGGGGAAAACCTTATGGAAGAGAAAAGACTGGAACAGAGGCGTAGGGCTCCTACCAGACCCTAGGCTGATGTGGGAACCACTGTGTCGATTGAAGCTTACACGTGATGATCTAAGCATCAGTGCATGCTTCCTGCATTTGTCCATGTTTAAGTCCCATGCTGTGGCTGAAACCCAGGTCTACCCTGGGGCGGCACCACCATGGACTGGACAGAGAGGTAAGGCACTGCTTTCTTCCTTCCTCATCATGAAGAAACCGCTCTCAGAGCAGAGCAGTAAGAATGTGGGCAAGGGCCAAGTCAGGTGTTTTGGGATCTCAATTCATAGCATGGTGGGTTCCTTCTTTAAGAATAAAAGAGTACAAAATTCTGAATATAAAGTCATTAGGGATCTTCTTGGGGCCACAGAGGGAGCCTGTGTGCGTGAAGGTTCCCAAAGCTTCCACCTGGTTAATTCCAGACAGTTGGGCCTCTGGGAGGGGCTTCCCGCTGTGATGGAGGCCTGCCCAGGTTGGGGAACCACTGCCTTCTAGAACGGCAGGGAAGGGGGTCTCTGAAAGACCAACGAGGTGTTTTTATTTTTCTCTCAGTGAAGTTTAGTAACAAGGATAGATCCCCGGCACTCAACAACAAGGAGGAAAAACAGATATTCTTGTCATAAGGAGGTTGGAGAGGGACTCAGCCATCCTGAGTATTAAAAGTTTCCTGCCCTCTAAGCTGATAAAGCAGGTCATACCTATCCATTATGTCTGAGAGCCTCTGAAGTGGATTATGTACTTAACAGACGATGGAACTCAACTGAACTATTATAATGTCAATCTGTCAATTAGTATAGACGAGTCTCCGTGAAAGGCAAGAAGTGTCACTCCTTCTAATAGGATGCCTTCACGCGGATGATGTGACTTGATGCTGAGGGTGGGTCTGCAGGGTTCATCTTCTCAAGACGTTCTTTTCTTCTTTTTTTTCCCCAATTAACACAGTTACACCGCCTCACCATTCATTCCTCCAAGGTTCTGTAAAATCATGCACTGTCTTCCTAAACTCACTTTCTTCTTCCATTTTACCTGTACCTTTCTTATCCTAGGAGTCACTGAGTCCAATGCAATCTATCTCTTGATGTCTTTTGGAAGTGTTTAACGTGTTTGCAGTGTTCAAAGTGTGTGAGGTTTAACAGTAATGATTTTAGTTTTGAAATCGTTAAAACTCCATTTTGTTACAGAACTCCATGTTGTTTGCTTAAATCCCTGTGTGGCCAATGCAGCATTTGTCACGTTTGCGTGTCATTGACCCCCACAGCCCTGTACCCTCCCAGTGCTCTCCTTTATCTGGGTTGTACCCCTGTCCACCCTTGCCTAACCCCAAACATCATGTTCTATCTCTGTAATCCCTCCGTTGGCCTATAAAACCTCCCCTGAAAATTTCACTCGGGGTCGAGAGGTTTTGGTGGTACAAGCCCCTGTCTTAACCGCTGGCTGATAAAGGACTCATCATTTGACCTTTTGCTGGGCGGGCCATCTATTTCCTTGCGACTCAGTTACAATATTTTCTAGTCACAGCCTTATTGTGGCCACTTGTAGTCGCTTGTAGATTCTAGACCCTTGTTCTCTCAATGTTCCTGGAATATTGCAATATCTCCCAGTTCGTCACTGTTGTTTTCCCCTTACAACACTCCCTCCCAAATGCTGCCAGGAGAGACCCATGGAGAGCACAAACACAATCACATCCCCGTCTGCACAAAAACCTTCCCTCACACAGGATCTGGTCCATCAGGGGGCTATGGAGACACAGCCCTACAATGGGCGGAAGTTTACTTTTGTGTAACACACTCACAATGGCCACAGGAAAGACATCTGAGTCATAGATGGAATTCCATGACCACTTCTTCTATTTCTTTCTCTTCTTGTAGGTATTCCACATTCAATACCATTCATCACTTCTTAATTCACCGCTTTTCTTTCTGGTACTCAACTGTATCCTGTTTTTGTTCTTTTTCCAGAAGTCTTGCCTCTCACTCCAATGCTATTTCGCTTCTAAGTGCTCTTCCCTGCTTAAATTTTGTTTTTCATAAGAAAGAAAGAATCTAGTTCTGGAAATCAGCCATCCTCTCAGTCTGTTCCCTTTTGAATGATCTTTATGTTTTGGAGGGTCATTGGCAACCTGGGGCCAATGAAAAGAAGAAATGGTTTTTTGACATAGAGTAGAATCTGCTTGCAGCTGTCTTAAAGAACTAAATAAGAGGTGACCTATTTTCTGAGTTGTGATTTTTAAATTGTTGATGAAAATAGAAGCTTCTTGGCAGAGAAACCAGATTACTTCGAATGTGTAATGATGAGAAAGCTTTAGTCACACTGAATAGTTATCACATGAGATTATAATTCAGCTTCAATTACCAGCGACTGAAGGAAACCTGTGTAGTGAAATGCGGATTGATAGTGTCAGTTCGTTTTCCCAAAAAGAAATGTCAGAATTTAAGCAGGCCCCAAAGGGTGGTGGAAAGCTGTGTCTTCTGGAGGAAAAAGTATTGGATAGGGATGATGGTCTTGGTCCTGGGTTTCCAACAGAATCACTTTCTTGAAGGCTGATGTAATTCTTCATTTCTTTTAATGTCCACACCATACGTGGAGCTTACAGAGTACTGACCAGGACTCGAATGAACAATCAAAAGGAGGGAGAAAAAGAACAGGTGTTCTGACCTCCTCGTAGGTAAGGAAATAAGCATATAAAAACCTTCATTGTTTAGGTGTTGTTGTATCTAACTTTGATGGTCTTACGAATACTTTCTTAATTTTTAGGAATATATTGGTTGTATACAAATGAAAAAGTGCTAAGTACTATCTTCTTTCTCTTAATTGCCTTAGAGGACATAAAAATTCAGAGAATTGGCAGCACTTTAATTCAGCCCACACGATCCAGTTTTAATGTTTAATTAAGCTCCAAAATATTTTTGAAAGCTGACTGTATGCAAAGTATTATATAGTGCTGAAAAGAATGCAACGCTTATTACAGGGCTCTTGTGAGAGAGAGAAAATAAAAAGATGCATATAGGAGTTGTTTGCAAACTACATAATAATATTTAAATGTCAGTTATAATAATTATCATTATTATTAAACATCCTGTCTCCTGGAATTCACAGTCTATCGGGGAATATAAATATCATAGTAATAATGCAGGAAAGGCAGGAATAAGTATACAACCAAATTTATAGGAATCAGGAAAGGAGAACAAAGTTAATTCTATTTAGAAAAATTTGAAAAGTCTTCTCAGAAGAGGCAGCATATAGACTTCAGTTGACCTCTGCCATGAACAACATGGGGTCAGGGGCACCAAACCCTTGCAAAGTTGAAAATCCATGTATAAATTTTAACTTCCCAACAAGGTCACTAATAGCCTACTATTGACTGGAAGTCTTACCAATAACATAAACTGTTGATTAAGACATATGTATATGTTATACATATTGTATACTGTATTATTACAATAAAGTAAGCTAGAAAAAAATGTTGTTAAGAAAATCATAGCTGGGTGCAGTGGCTCAAGTCTGTCATTCCAGCCCTTTGGTAGGCGGAGGCGAGAAGATTATCTGAGTTCGGGTGTTTGAGACCAGCCTGAGCAACATGGTGAGGCCTCATCTCTAGAATAAATAAATCAGCCACGCATGGTAGCCCACACCTGTTGTTCCGGCTACTTGGAGGGCTGAGATGAGGAATCACTGGAGCCCAGTAGGTCGACGCTGGGGTGGCTGTGAGGCTGCCACTGTCCTCCAGCCTGGGTGAGAGGGTGAGACCCTGACTCCAAAGATAAATATAAATATAAATAACTAACTTAAAGAAAAAAAAGAAAATCATAAGCAAGAGAAAATATACTTACTATTCCTTACGTGGAAGTGGATTACCATAAAAGCTCCAAGGACGATTTGGTTTTGCTGCCTCAGGGGTGGCAGAGGCAGAAGAGGGAGAGAGGGAGACTGGGGAGGAGGCGGGGGAGGCAGGCACACTTGGTGTCCCTTGGTGGGAAATCCTTCCTCCTTTCATCTTGACTCTCTTGCTTTTTCGTTTCTCTGAACATGTTTCTATTCCATACCAACTGTCCTTCCACCCGTTTGCTTTAGTTTCAGCGCTCAGATCACAGAAGGGTCCATGTTGTAGAAGTTGTCCAAAGCAATCTTGAATAACCGGATCCCTCTACCAGACCATCTGACGTCGATTTGTTTTCTGGCCCTGCTCCTTCTACGCCTTCCTTCTTCATCGTCTGGTCCTGGTTTGGAAGCACGGATCTCTATCGAGTCGTCTTCTGGTACTTCCGCTGCTGTGGCGTCTCTTGGCTCTTGAGTCTCTGCAAGAACCGTGCCTTGAATCCCTTCACCTTTCACTTCTTTTGCGGCATCTGCAACATCTTTCGTGATTTCCTTGATGGCTGTATCATAAATCTTGTGAAGTCACACACAACATCTGGACACAGCATTCTCCAGCAGGAATTTATTCTTTGGGGCTTGATGGCTTTTACAGTTTATTCTGTAACAACAATGGCATCTCCAATGGTGGAATGTTTCCAGACTTTCATGATGTTCTCTCCACTGGGACTGTCTTCCGTGATACTGACAATCCTTTCCACAGGGTATCATGTGCAATGAGCCTTAAAGGTCCCCATGACTCCCTGATCCAGAGGCTGAATTAAAGATGTCGTGTTTGCGGGCACGTAGACCATGTCTATGCTCTCAGTGTTGAACTCACAGGGTTATGGGTGGCCAGGGACATTATACAATTCGAAAGAAGGAAGGAATTTTAAGAGGAAGTCCCTTACTGGCAACGTAATTTCTGACTTCAAGGACAAAACATCGGTGAAACCAATCCAGAAAAGAAGTTCTCATTGTCCTGGTTTTCCCACTGTGCCAGACTGGCAGCCAGTGTTTATCTCTTCTCTTCAAGGCTCAGGGGTTAGCAACTTTACAAACAAGGGCACTCCTGATCATAAACCTAATGGCATTTGCACAAAACAGTGGAGTCAACTTATTCCTTCCTGCCTTAAATTCTGGTCTTTGCTTCTCTTCCTTACTCATAAATGTCCTCTGCGGCATTTGTGTTTTTGTTTTTTGTTTTTCATTTGCATAAAAACCTGTTCAAGGAGATATCCTTTCTCCTCAAAGATTTTCTTAACGGCATCTAGACAATGGCATCTGTTGTCTTCGTTGGCAGAAGCTTATTCTCCTGTTATCGTCCCTTTTTTGTGTGTGTGTGAGTTGGAGTCTCACTCTGTCACCCAGACTGGAGTGCAGTGGCCGCTCCCGGCCACCGCAGCCTCGACCTGCTGGGCTCCGGCGATCCCTCCGCCTCAGCCTTCCAAGTAGCTGGAACTACATGCGCGCGCTACCACGCCCAGCTAATTTTTTATTTTTATTGTAGAGATGAGGTCTCACCAAGTTGCCTAGGCAGGTCTCGAACTCATGGGCTCAGGCAATCCACTCACCTCCACCTTCCAAAGTTGCGGGATTACAGGCTGAACCACCTAGCCCGGCTCCATTTTTTTTTTAAAGCCAAACCTCTTTTTAAAATTATCAAACCATCCTTTGCTGGCATTAAATTCTCCAGCTTTAAATCCTTCACTTGACTTTGAGTTAAGTTGCTATGTAATGACTGCACTTTTTAAAAAATCATGTTCAAGTCTTTGGATATGCCTTTCTTTTAGCAATCCTGCACTCACATACAAGCTGCATTTTCAATACATGATAAAAAGGCAAAGATTGCAAGGTTTTGATGCTGCTGGCATAACTGCAGCAATAGCTTCACAAATTTTCTTTTATTTTTGTTTTTGTTTTTGTTTTTTTTACAGGTCCTTATGCTGGATTTATTTTGAAATGGTGGCAACCATAGCTGCAGACCCCAACCTATGGTACACATCGAGTCATTCAAACTTGTCTTGTAATGCTACGATTTTTCTCTGCTTCTTGGGACCACTTCTAGCATTAACAGTGGTCCTTTGCTGCAGTCCTGTGGTATTGTTCAAGGTTTGCGGTATCACACTAAACACAATGAAAACAATATGCAAGAACTGTGAGGAATCACTTTTTACTTTGAACATAATTTACTGGAAAGACGAACTGCTCAGGCAGGGATGATTAGTGGCACTTGGTGTTAAAGTGGATACTCGCAACACCTGAACTCACAGTAATAACAACAGGTGGGGTAACTATGAAATTATTACAGTGGACATTATTACTGTATGGACTACAGTTAATTGTATACAGTTATGATTTAATGCTGCATCTTTACATTTGCTTACATTTCTCCCAACTGCAAATAGTTCTCCATGCTATCTGTGTATGTGTACATTTTGATAAATTTTAACTTTTTTTAATAGATATGTGTACATTTAAGGATAGTAAGTGATGAAATACACTAGTATTTACTTATATTTTATGCATTCATGGCATAGCTAACTTTTAAAATTTTTTCCAATATTTCTAGGCTACAAGTTTCATCTGTGAGTTTTTTCAAATTCTCAAAAATCTCCAAAAAAAGTTCCAATAGTTCTTGAAAAACTTTGCATATAAGTGGACTCAGGCATTTCAATCCCATGTTATTCAAGGGTCACTGTATTTATTTTATAGAAAATGTAAAGGTATGCTGATTGTCTTAACGTTTTGTTCATTTACTTGTTTTCATATCATCTCATCAACATTTGTTTTGTTTTGTTTAATAGATGCAGGGTCTTTATATATGCCCAGGCTGGTCTCAAACTCCCGGGCTCAATCGATTCTCCTGCCTCGGCCTCCCAAAGTGCTGGGATTATAGATGGAAGCCACTGTGGCTGGTCTTGTCTCATCAACGTCTGTTTTAAAATGTCCCTAATCAAGAGACAGTTATTTTTCTGAGTACTTTTTATAAAACTGCCATTGTTTAGCTTTGGAATGCTCCTTCCCCAAACGGAAAGCCAGATGAGTTTTAAGAGCATGTATTTGTGGTCATTCTGAAAATATTTCTAGCCTGTGAATACATTCTACTTATGGAAAGACCGCAGTCATATTTCTTTCCATTGGCTTGAAAAAAAGAAAACCCCAAAGGCTGACAAGAAACACTTTCTGGTCCTGCACTCATTTTCCCATTCTGTACTTGTGCTCTGCTGCCTTGATGACAGGAGAAACCTCATCAACTTGGCCTTCTCATACTCGTTGTTGGAGGCAGATCAAATCTACTCTCTGTCTTCGTTCATAAAAATGGCTCTAGAAGACCACAGAGGACAGAGGTTAAGAGGGAAGTTCTGGACAAATCAATTGCTCCTTATAAAAAGCCTACTAACGCAAAAGCCAAACTAACTCGTCATATATGTGTGCTCATATGCCCAGCATATAAATTTTGTACTTAAAAAATAAAATAGGCCAGGCTCAGTGGCTCAGCCTGCCATCCCAGCACTTTGGGAGGCCAAGGCGAAAGGATTGCCTGAGCCCGTGGGTTCGAGACCAGCCTGAGCAATGTGGTGAGACCTCGTCTCTACAATAAATCAAAACATTAGCCAGGCACGGTAGTACACACCTGTAGTTCTAGCTACCTGGAAGGCTGAGGCAGAAAATTGGCCTGAGCCCAGCAGGTTGACACTGGGGTGGCCACGAGTGTGCCACTGTCCTCCAGCCTGGGCGATGGTGTGAGACTCCAACTCAAAAGAAAAGAAAAGAAATAATACTAGATTCAATAAATACCTTGGCCAAGAACCAATTCAAAAACAGAAACTAAAACAGTACCTGGCATACAGCTGCATCTTGAATTAGCTTAATGTCCCATATAGGTTGAAATGCTTCTCTAGTAGAGAGATCAGATTTTGTTTTGTTTTGTTTTTGTTTTTTTGTTTTTTGTTTTTTGGGGTTTTTTTGAGTTGGAGTCTTACTCTGTCGCCCAGACTGGAGTGCAGTGGCCGCTCCCAGCCACC